>NC_064293.1:28261780-28272318 GCF_019186545.1 Solanum stenotomum | reverse complement strand
ATAGTTAAAGTGCATGTTTGTGCACTATGAAAGTTGGAGGTCAAAGTTAAAATTTGAAGCCAAGTTTAGGGTCCAATATATGTATTATGCCAATTTTTTACTATCATAATTGATAAAGATCGAACTTTAATACTTAACATTGTTCCATATTACTGCTCGTTCACATAATGTAACAAATACAAAAAGAATATTAAAAATTTAGCAAGGTTTAGGTTATAAAAATGTGATGTTGATTACTGGTACTTATTCTTGATCAATGAAAGACACTTGAAGCAAGTAAAGAAAGAATTTACAATTGCTATTTGGAGTACCATGATTTATACACATAAAAAGCAAACAAATTAAAATAATTTCAAGCCAAAAATGTAGAAAAGAAAGATGCAAGTATACAAATACAAAAGGAGATTAAAGAAAGGATTGAACATATGAAGAACTCAAAAAACCTATTAAATATTTTTATTTGATTCAACAATTTTATAATTAAATAGGATTACTGGCAATAGAAACTTGTAATACATTCTTTCTATTTTGGAGGTCTTTGGGATTGGGTTTCCTTTCTAGAAAGTAGTATCTGACTACATGTATTTGTTTGTTCAATGGTAATATTTTTAATTTATTGGAAAAAAAGAAGAAAAAAGTTCAAAGCTCATACATTAATAATTATTTTGACAATTATCTTTTTTAAATCATATAAATTAAATCTTCTCTCTTATGTCTTAACCCTCGCTCTTTTTTATTACTACATGAAAAATTGCCTAATAATAAAATTCTTTTTTCACTTTATTTCAATTTGACACGATCGATACCATCTACATGTAGCAACACCACTAGCTACATCCTCCACAACTCTACCATCAACCAATGCAGAAGACGGTCATATCAAAATGAAGTTAAAAAGGGTTTTATAATAAATCATAAGTTCTAGATTATAATGAAAATAACAAGGTGTCATTAAAATTTAAAAGAGAAAATTCAATTTATAGATCTAAAAATGGGAGAATGGTCAAGATTGTTATTAATGTATGGCTTTGGTCTTTTTTCTTCTTTTTTTTCCCCAGTAAATTGTAAATATTGCCATTTTTTCTAGCAAAATTACAGTCCAAACCAACGATTATTTTAATTTACTAAATTTCTTGAAGTTGTTATGTCCAAAATATACCTTATAAAAGGGGGTTCTTGTTCACCTTTTTAAATGTCTATGGTTGCAAATTTTCATTGATAGATCTACAATTATGAGATCATTTTAGATGATGCTTTTCGTTTTTGACTTTTTTTTTAATGAAATTATTAATAGATTGACTAATTTTACTATTTTGTTCCTTGTTCCTATTAATTAGCCTTTGAAAAAAAATTGGATCTTCAAAATCTATTTAAATATCCAAATGTCATATTAATTGTAGGGTAGAATGGGAAAACATTAATTTTATCCTAATTTAATAAGTGATCAAATAATATAAAATAAATATTTTTAATAAAATGCCCTTCTAATATGAGACGAAGGAAATAATAAATGTCATTATTTGATTCAACAATTTTATAATTCAATAGGATTACTGACAATAGAAAGTTGTAATAAATTATTTCTATTTTGGAGGCCTTTTGGATTGGCTCCCTTTTTGGGAGGTGGTCTGTTTCTCTAGTGTGCGTGTATTTGTTTGTTTTTATGGTAAAATTCACAATTAATTAAAAAAATAAAAGAAGAAAGAAGGACCAAAGCCCACACATTAATGACAATTTTGACTATTCTCTTTAACCCAATAAATTTAATTTTCTATCTTAAATTTTAACAACATCCTCGTCATTTTTCATTACAATCTGAAAATTTTGGCTTATTACTAAAAAAATTCACTTCAATTTGACATGATTGGTGTCTTCGGCAACAATCGACTGCAACCTCCACAACTATGGAGCTGCGGAGTTTGTAGCCAGTGGTACGGTGACAGTTGCAAATGGCATCGATAATGTCGAAGTAGAGTTAAAAAAAAGGTTTCTCTGATTTCAGGTTATATTGAAAACGATGCGGGGTTTCATTAAAACTTAAGAAAGAAGACAATTTATAGAACTCAAAAAAAGAGAAAAGTCAAGATGTTATTAATGGATGAACTTCGATATTTTTTTCTTTCCAATAAATTGTAAATATTAGTATTATTTTTTCAACAAAATTGTAGTCGCGTCCATTCTATTCCCAACCCCAAATAAATAATTACTCCCTCCGTCCCATTTTATATGTCATCCCTTTCTATAAACAGCTGGACCATAATACTTGTCATTTTATAAAATTTATGCATAAATTACCATATTTTACCTATTATACCCTTGATAGAATAGTTAATTAATCTTGTCATTTATTAATAAAGTTGACTTAAGAAAACATTAAAAAGGATAGAAGGGTAAAGTTGCATAATTTTTTAATGCAAGTGCAAAGTAAAAAAGTGACATATAAAATGGGACGGAGGGAGTATAATTATTCGGAGATCACGTCATTTTGTGATTATATGCTATTATTTGAAAAACATGTTTATATTTGTTTGATAGTTATATTGGATGAAGATCCGAGGGAAAAATAACGTTAAATCTGGACATATATTTTTTCATCTTTATTTCAAAGGTCATTAGTGTAAGCATAAATTAGTTAATATTCCTTTTGTCTTTAAAATATCTTTCCATTTTTTTTAATCACTATTCTAGGTCGATCTTAGCTAGCGTTTGACTATAAATTCTCAAATATTTTTGGCAAGAAACTTTGGGTGAAGTTTCACCATGAGTTTGGTTATAATAGAACTTGGCTCAAATTCTAGTTTTTTTCTAGTATTTGAGGATTTGAATTGTTTGTTAGAAAATTTGCCTAATAACGATAAATTGTATGGTCAAACAATATTTGTCAAGTTTTTTCTCAAATATTTTTGGAAATATCTATGGCCAAATGCTGCCTTAGGATACTAATGTTCTTGTTTTTGCATGAATTCGATGAGTTCAATGTGGACTCTCTTCCCGCATTCTTGTTGGGGTGGACAGAGGCAAATTCATAATTTGAAGACGATGGGTGCATTACCACGACTAATACAAGTTAATTAAAGCATATCATCCAATATTAATTCATATAATATTCTTATAAAATATAGAAATACAAAACTATGTGATAACGTATAAACCTCATTTTGCTTCAGTTTGTATAGAAAGATATCGGCTTGGGGAAATTGGATAAAAATACGGCACACTTACTAGCAACTTTGGATTTTTTAATCAATTCACTTATTATTTTTTATTATTTTAATTTAAATGAGGAAATAAATAATCTCAAAACTAATCTAATTGGATAACTTACAGAAATCTCGATAGTTTATGAGTTAATTATTTAAAATACACGCTAATTTACAATATTACGAATCTTACTAGATTTTGATACATTCAGATACGTTCAGATGTATGTATCTCGGGATACACAAAATTGTGCATAATTTGTTCTAGATACACTGTATCCAAGTGGATTTGCGTGTATCTTTAATACATAGACAACTCTCCCTCGCCTCCCTCCTATCTTGCTCGCTCTCTCCTATGTTTTTGATATCCCAGATACAAGCGAATCACACCAGATACATACATATATATGTATATAGTGTGTATCTAATGTGATTTGTATGTATCTGAGATACATAGACAAATCTAGCTCGCTTCCCTCCTGTTCTCACTCGCCTTTTTCCCTATTTCTGTGTATCTGGTAGCAAAAAATATGAATCTTGGTGTGTTTGACTTAAAATCAGGTACAAAATTACTAATTAGTGATATAAAATATAATTATTTCAAATTATAGGAAGAAAATAAATATGTTAGAAATAGTTGTGTAATTAGATAGTTTCTCCAATTTAACACCTCTAACCAAATATAAAATGAAACAATTTACAGTTTATTCTGAATTATTATCTTTTATTTTCCATAATACACCTCAAAAATTATGTATGTGTATATTTTAAAATATATACAATTTAAATTTTGTATACAATGAAAATAATAATTGAATCACATCGTAATGTTATAAGTAATACGATGTACCATATCTGCTGGTGTTTTGTAAAAAGAATTACAATGATAGAGTTATAATAATTTGTAATTATTGTCAGATAGATTGAATTTGAACTTTGTGGTTCTTATAAGAAAATGAATTTGTCTTAATAAAAAAAAATTGGGAAGATAGTTTTAGCGGATGGTGATTATAATATGTGTTGTCATATAGAAAAAATGATTTTAAGTATTCAAATAGCCTAAAAAATTATACCGTTAATCGTTTTAGTCCTTCAATATATATATTTTGTTAGAGATCGATATGATGTTTTGCTCTTGCCAATCTTTGAAAGTTATCTTTAAAATACTTTGTACCACAAGTCATGATAGCTTGGTGATAACTTGAGTAATTACCCAATGATTCTCAAATCAAGATCTCTATAGCCTGAGATAAGCAGCTCTCGATGAATTGGACACATATGACTCCATGTACTTGTAAAGACTTCGGATGCAATACAAATATTGTTTGGATCCCTAATTTGAATTATATTTTACTATGTATTGTATGTTGTATTGTCATGCTCTGAGACTATACTCTAGACATAGTATTTTATAGAATATCAATGTTTGTACCAATCAATTCGGGAGTGGTCTTCCCATATACACTAGTTGTTAATGATCTGGGGGTAGACCGGTGATCAATATGATTTTACTATGAATAAATTCTATCGAGTCGATAGATTGGGCTCGGATAATAGGGCTTTGTCACTGAAAAGCGATTGAATGAAGAATTGAATCCAAGTTGGGTCATTTCACTTTTTTTTTTATACGGGATAAAAATCTTGATCAAATGAAACTTTATCATGCTTATGTTGGTTTATGGTGGAGTTGCGGAGGTTGTAGCTGATGGTGTGGCGGCGGTTGCAGATGGCATCGATAATTTAAAGTGAAGTATAAAAAGGGTTTTATCATAAGCTAAAATTTCTAGGTTGTAATGAAAATAATAGGGATTTTATTAAAAACGTAAGAGAAAAGATTCAAATTATAGGACAAAAAATAAATAATGGTCATTCATGTATGGGCTTTGGTCTTCTTCTTTTTTCCCGATAAATTGTAAATATTATCATTTTTTCAGCAAAATTGAAGGTCATTTTAGTCCCAACTCCGAGAAGTCTAATGATTTGGCCCACTTACACGAACTTCATCAGCCTTAAGCACCCTTATTTCTCACATTCATCCTCTTGTCCAAATACAACGTAACAACCCTAACCAAATCAATCTTAACGAGATCCACTGGTTCTTGCCCAAATCAGTCGATTAACGACGGCGGTGCAACTCTCATCACCTCCACATAGTCTTTTCCTCATTTTTTGAAATCTATAAAAGCCATTTTTGTTAAGTATGTGGGCTTGAAGCTCTTTTATTGACTTAATAATTTCGTACAAAATTGGCCCAACAAGCCCAAAAAGAAAACTAAAAAATATTTGGCCCAATCCAAAAATTGAACCGACCATCCCTTCTTAAATATCACCCTAGCAGCTAGGGTTTTCAAATTGAGCTCTCTTTTTTCCTCTCAAATGTCGCCGCTGGGTACTTTCACTAACTCCAGCTTCCTCCTTCTTATGCGATGAATCGTCAACATCTTCCTCCTCTTTATACCACAATTCATCTTGCTCAGCTCGCAGAGGTGGACCTCTACTATCTTTTGCACTTTCCCCCTTTTCCTTATTTCTTCTGACCTCTTTTTCCTCTTTTGCTGATATTTGCTCCAGTGGATGAAATGGTTACCAACTTGGTTTTGATAGATCGGCAAAAGGTCATCTCCTAGCAGCTAGGGTTTTCAAATTGAGCTCCCTTTTTTTCTCTCCAATGCCGTCGTTGGGTGTTGTTACCAACTCCACCTTCCTCCTTTTTTATGCTATAGATCATCAACATCTTCCTCATCTTTATACCGTCATTCATCTTTCTCAGATCGCATTGATCGACCTCCACTATCTTTTGCACTTTTACACTTTTCCCATTTTCCTTATTTCTTCTGACCTCTTTTTTCTCTTTTACAAAGATTAGCTCCGATGGATGAAATGGTTATCAACGTGGTTTTGATAGAGCGACAAAAGGTCATCTCTTTTACTGTAGCTTCAAATAAAAAAGGAAAAGCTCATAAAAATCATCGGATTCAAGCTTTGTCCATGAGATTTTCAGTACTGATGGCCTCAAAAACATCCTCCATGTCTCTTTCAATTTGAAAAGGTAACCCCATCTCCCTTCTTTATTTCTTTTCACTATTAATCTATATCATTTTCCTTTGGTGAATCAATCTTTTCATTGGAAAGGCACTTGAAGCAAGTAAAGAAAGAATTTTACAATTGCTATTTGGAGTACCATGATTTATACAAATAAAAAGCAAACAACTTAAAATAATTTCAAGCCAAAAATGTAGACAAGACAGGTGCAAGTATATATACAAATACAAAGGGAGATTAAAGAAAGGATTGAACATACATGAAGAACTCAAAAAAGCTAATAAATGTTTTTATTTGATTCAACAATTTCATAATTAAATAGGATTACTGTTGACACCCAATTTTGGACCTCCGCAATTTAAGTTAATCATCGAGCTTCTTTNAACGATTTTAAATAATTAGTTTTATAAAATTTCAAATAAATAAATAAATAATAATAATAATAATAATATAGTTCGCAAGTTATTTTAAATAGTCTTGTCACTTTTTATAATTTTTAGATAATATATATCTTTCACATAATTATGTATATAATTAGTATATTTTATGAATATTCGAAAATCGTCTCAAAAAGATTTTATATTTTAAATATTTGGTTAATTATTTAGTTATATAATAGTTCATATATATTGTTATATATATATATGTATGTATGTATATAATTAGTATATTTTATAAATATTTGAAAATCATCACAAAAGATTTTACATCTTAGTTAAATATCTTATTAATTCACTTTAGTCTAAGTTATAGTTATAATTTCAAGTTAATTAGTTATGATTAAATTAATTATTTTTTGCAATCGAATTAATTATTTTATGTCGTTAAGATTAAAAAGCTCGTTAATTAATTTATGAAAATTTGTTTTGTAATTTTTAGTCAATTGCTTATCCTACTCTTAACCTTTTAAAAGACCGAATTTTGGGCCCTTTTTCCCAATTACCAGCAGCCCATTTCTTCATTACCATTCAATTTTCCTCCAGCCCAATTTCCCTTTCCCAGCTGGCCCACTCTTTCTATACACCAATATAGCATACCCATTTCAACTCCAAACCCAAGCCCATTCCAACACTACCATTCTTTCAACAACATAACATCAGCAATACCAAAGAACCAGACGACCCCTGCATCTTCTTCACGCGAGAAACGATACAACAGCAACGCATACCAAACTCGACCTCACCCCATACTTGCTTTCGTCTTCTTCACGCCTAAAATCACCAGAAATCGCGGAAAACCCAGAGACGTGATCATCTGCGAAAACCCATAACCCTAGAGTCCTAATCCATCACCATCGTTGTCCCCTTTTTCCCCATTTTTTTAGGGATTCTCAAATCCTTCCACTTATTTCGAATTCGAATTTCAAATTTTTCTATTAGTTTTCCCTCCCAAACGCCCTGATTTCCCCTATAAAAAGCCCCCTACGCTCAGCGATTCTAGGGTGGTCGAGATTTTCTTGAACGATAAATTTTACACTTGGGAAATTTCAGACGTCTAAAGTTCCAAGAAGGTCTTTTGTTCGAAGTTGGTCTGAATTTCTTGGTTGGCTGCCCTAGACTAAAATCGTGTGAGAAGTCGTCCTCTTCTAAGCTCATTCGTCCCAGCTCGCTGCTCCGAAAGAGGTAACTTCATCTCTTCTCCTATATCATGTTGGTTTACTTTCCATTTGATGAATTAGCTATGTATTCGTTCTATTCGAGTTCGGGCGGATCTTATGATATGTGAAAACAGGACGGAAGTAGCAAGGAACGTGTTTTTGTTTTGAACTTCCAGCCACTAGTCCATTTTCTTATATGTACAATTGATGATTTCACTATATCGCCGCATTATAATCATTCATTGTTATTCATGTCTTATGTATGTTATTCCAAATTCATGAAAGTGTTCTATTCATCTTATATGCCTAGATGTATTCGGAAAGAGTCCTAACTTATTTTTTTTTGTCTAAATCTTCTCGACATGTTGCTTCCTTTAGTACCGTATTTTCGTTTGAATCCGAAAGTGACCGCCATAGATCTCTGCATTATATTTTTTCGATTCGCTTTATTCTTTTCTCTTCAAAATTAGCGTAATGGTAAAAATAAAAAATTTGCTTTTGATTCATGTATATGGTATCTTGAGTTTCATATAAAAATCAGCCTTTTAATTCGGTTTGTAATTAATTTCAGTTTAAGTTATTAGAGGCAGTAGCATTTCCGCCTGAAAATTCCCTTGAAATCTATGTCTTGTTGTATGAATTTTTTCATGAGTAATTGTAAGATATTTTTGATATTCAATTTCCCTCCCAAAATCGTTAGTTCTTGTTTTTATCCCATTTCATATTGAAAGTTTCCAGAATGCTTGGTGTAGTTTTCATTTCTACTGTGTTGATTCATTTGATGTTTAAGTTGGTCATTGCCTAACATTTCTTATTAATTTGCTAGTTGCACTTTATATTGCAAAGAATGTCAGTTATATTGGCCCCCAGGAAATGTACTAATCCCTATTTATTTATCTCTCGCATGTGACATTAATCCGAGTCTATTTGGACTCCATCATTGCATATCGTTGGATAGTCTAATTATGTGGTGTTCATATTTATTTATCTATTTTGATGTCATCGACTGTTAAAATATGTGATTATTTCTCCGTGTTAATTTTGCTTAATTTAGTATTTGTTGCCATTGGTCTTGTCTATATGCCCTTGTCACACTTCAAGTGTTGGTCTTTTCTTTTGTTTGCCACTATTAGTGTCTTTTCTTTATTATTAACAATATGATGATATTTCCAATTGTTGTCTTATACTGTTCTTAATGTTGCTTTATTATCAAGCTTCTTGCCAATTATTCATCCTCCCTTTTAGTATATTTGAAAGTGTAGCGCTCAGTTGTTAAATCATGGGACCTACGTGTGAGTCATTAACATTAAGTATCGTGTATTTAAAACTGGTTTGAGTTTGATAGCATTACTTTATCTAATAGGAATTAAATTGATTTTACTTGTTCATTATTAATTATTAATCTTTATCTTGTCTTTTTTGTTGCATGTGAAATCTGTCCGAATTCTATATGAACTCTTATGTTCTCCTTGCATCTCCTCGTTGGGTCAAAGGCCCAATTTTATCTCTTAACGAGTCAGCCAACCTTGAGAAATCGAAGAACAAGTCTTCGGAGTTGATGTACAGGTCTCGGAAAGCAGAAAAATGGGCTGTATACATCCGATATACACTAATATACAGCCTGTGTATACAAAAACGGGATTGGATTAAAGCTCAAAAATTTGCAACGAAATTGGCCCAAGAAGGGGCCCAATTTCATTATCTCTTTTACTCTCTTAATCGTTTTGATTATGTCTAACTAATTTTATTTAACTCTAACTTTAGAACTTTTAATTAACTTACTTAGATTCCCAAAGGATGAGTTATTTTCTTTGTGTTGATTTACTTTTAAAACATCTTTTTTTTTTATTCTTGTATTTTATGTCAAGTATACCGGTCAAATTCTTTATATCTTTAATTACGTATATTTGTTCTTAAAAACAAAAAAGGATATGCTCTTTATTTAATAACTTTTTTCATTTTATTTTTTTACTCTTTTTTATTTTATTTTAAGTTGGAGTATTTTCTCAAATAAACTAAAAAATATATATATTTTTTCTTTACTTTGTCACTTTCTCAAAAGTTAGTCGGTTGAAGCTTTGGTGCCTTTTCACTTTTAATTAATTTAAGATAGTCCTCGTGTTTTAATTTATCAAATTGGTTCGAATTATATATTTTTTACAAACAATTCAAAAAGTTAAATTAGTGTAAATTTGCTAAGATTCTAATAACTTGTAATTTAATTGAAATGCTTCAATTAAGGCCCCATTTTCTTAAAAAATTAAAAATTGTTCTTTATTTAACTATTTTATCGAAGTTAATCAAATATTGTGAATTATTATTATGTTAAATCATTTTTTTTCTAAAATTAGTCAAAAAATATATTTTAGTCAAGTCGCAGGTCAACCGCATGTTAGCGGGCACTTCGAATGCTTAACCCCTTCTCGAAGTGTAAATTGAACCCCGAACCCTCTTTGGCATTTTCAAATGATTTTTTCTGTTTAAGTCTTTGAAAATTATAAGTTTTCTTTATTTCTTTAAAAAATTAAGTGGCGACTCTTTTCTAAGTATTTTTCTGAAATTGTTTTATACTTGGAACATTTCAAAAAAATGATTTTTCTAAAGGTTAGGAAAATTACGGCATAACAATTAATACATGCCAAGTGTCAAGAAAATAAGCACTAATTTATTTTTAAATTTTTTTTTAATAAAAATCTATT
>NC_064293.1:28233812-28261514 GCF_019186545.1 Solanum stenotomum | reverse complement strand
AATATGTACGCAAATTATCAACGACTAATCTACATGATATAAGACAGTTCTTAGTCGGTGGGAATAAACATTGGCATTCTATGAATGTTGCTTTAAGAGTTCACAAATATGACTCCAGGCATTTATAGAATGCCAATGTTTGTTCTGATCGATTCAAGAGTTGTTTTTTCATATACATTAGTTTTTGATGATCTGCAGGTATATATATATCGATGATTAATTTGATTTTATTTTGAATGATTTCTATTGTGTTGGTAGAATAGGCTCGGTAATTAGGATTTTGCTTTGGAAAATGATCGAACGAAGATCGACTAATCTACATGAAAATAACGAGGTTTCATTAAAACTTAAAAAGAGATAATTCAATTTATAATAGGTCTAAAATGGGAGAATGGTCAAAATTGTTATTAATGTATGACTTTGTTCTTTTTTCTTCTTTTTTTCCCAGTAAAGAGAGTTTGAAGTTGCTATTTGAAGTACCTAATAGAGAGCAAACAATTAAAAACGAATTTAAGCCAAAAATGTTATTTCCTCCGTTTCATATTAGATGAACATTTTTTTTATACATAGTGATTAAGAAATCATTAATAGATTGAATAATTTTACTATTTTGTCTCTTGATCATATTAATTGGCCTTTGAAAAAAAGAAATTTTGGATCTTCAAAATTTGTTTAAACATCCAAAGGTCATATTAATTGTAGGGGTAAAATGGAAAAATATTAATTAATTTTTAGCCTAATTTAGTAAGTGATCATATTAATTGGCCTTTGAAAAAAAGAATTTTTGGATCTTCAAAATTTGTTTAAGCATCCAAAGGTCATATTAATTGTAGGGGTAAAATGAAAAAAATATTAATTAATTTTTAGCCTAATTTAGTAAGTGATCAAGTAATATGACAAAAATAATTTTAGTAAGATGTCCATCTAATATGGAACTGAGGGAGTAATAAATATCTTTATTTGATTCAACAATTTTATAATTAAATAGGATTACTGGCAATAGAAAACTGTAATAAGTTATTTCTATTTTGGAGGCCTTTTGGATTGGGCTCTCTTTTTTTATGGAGATTTATTTCTCTAGTGTGCGTGTATTTGTTTGTTCAATGATAATATTCACAATTAATTAAATAAATAAAAGAAGAAAAAGGACCAAAGCCCACACATTAATGACAATTTTGACTATTCTCTTTTTAGCCCAATATATTGAATTATCTCTTTTAAATTTTAACAATATCCTCGTCATTTTTCATTACAATCTGAAAATTTTGGTTTATCGTAAAAAAATTAACTTCAATTCGACATGGCTGATGTCTTTAGCAGCGGCCGCCACACTACCGACTACAACCTCCACTACTACTATGGAGCTACGGAGGTTGTAGCCAGTGGTACGGTGACGATTGTTGAAGGCATCAATCATGTCGAAGTAGAGTTAAAAAATAGATTTTATGATACTAAAAATTTTCAGATTGTAATGAAAACGACAAGGGGTTCCGTCGTTTTCAATGAAAGGCACTTGAAGCAAGTAAAGAAAGAATTTACAATTGCTATTTGGAGTACCATGATATATACACATATAGGGAAACTTACATAAATATATTAATGTTTTTAATGTATGGCTTTGGTCTTTTTTTGTTTTCCCAGTAAATTGTAAATAGGGAAACTTACATAAATATCCTATATTAAAAAAATATTTACCATTTATAGTAATGACATTTTTTTTTCACTTGAACCCTTTTAATACATTTATAATACAGTTTAATACATATTACAAAAAGAACAATTTATTATTCACATATAATACAAGCTTTATTGATAGATAATACATTTATCACACATTTTAATACACTTATAATACAATGTGTCAATTTCTTACCAAACAAGCATAATATATTTTAAAAAAACAATTATAATATATATAAATTGCATACATAATTCACTTTTAATACATATTGCAGATTTAACATAGTGTTGCTATATATTGCTATAAATGGAGTAATAAATAACGAATATCGCTAAAATCAGTAATTATTTATTAAAAGGTACCCATCCAAGTAATTTTTCTATAAATATTGTCATTTTTTTCGATAAAAGTCTGATGAGTCGGCCTAATTACTAAGAGACACTAAGAAAGGATTGAACATATGAAGACTTCAAAAAAGCTACTTCATTTGTCTCATATTAGATGAACATTCTTTTTATACAATGATTAAGAAATCATTAATAGATTAATTAATTTTACTATTTTGTCCCTTGTTCTTGTTAATTAGCCTTTGAAAAAAAATTGGATTTTCAAATTTTGTTTAAACATCCATAGGTCATATTAATTATAGGGGTAAAATGGTAAAACATTACCTAATTTTATCCTAATTTAATAAGTGATCAAGTAATATATGGCAAATATTCATCTAATATGGAACGACGAAAGTAATAAATATCTTTATTTGATTCAACAATTTTATAATTAAATATGATTACTAACAATAGAAAGTTGTAATAAGTTATTTCTAATTTGGAGGCCTTTTGGATTGGGCTCCCTTTCTGGGAGGTGGTCTGTTTCTCTAGTTTGCGTGTATTTGTTTGTTCAATGATAATATTCACAATTAATTAAAAAAAAAAAAGGACCAAAGCCAACCATTAATGGCTATTTTGACTATTCTCTTTTTAGCTGAATAAATTTAATCTTCTCTTAAATTTTAATAATATCCTTGTCATTTTTCATTACAACCTGAAAAATTTGGCTTATCATAAAAAAACTCACTCACTTCGACATGATCGGTGTCTCTGGCAACAACCGCCACACCACCGATTGCAACATCCACAACTATGAAGCTACGGTGATGATCACAGATGGCATCGGTCATGTCAAAGTAGAGTTAAAGAAAGGATTATATGAGAGTAAAAAATTCCAGGTTGTAATAAAGCGACGAGGGATATCGTTAAAACTTAAAGAAAGAAGTCAATTTATAGAACTCAAAAAAGAGAAAAGTCAAGATGTTATTAATGGATGGACTTCAATATTTTTTTCTTCTTTTTCTTTCCAATAAATTGTAAATATTAGTATTATTTTTTCAACAAAATTGCAGTCACATTGTATTCCCAACCCCAAATAAATAATTATAATTATTCGGAAGATCACGCCATTTTGCTTATATGCTATTATATTTGAAGAACGTGTTTATATTTGTTTGATAGTTATATTAAATGAAGATTCGAGTAAAAAATAACGTTAAATCTGGACATATATTTGTTCATCTTTATTTTAAAGGTCATTAATATAAGCATAAATTAGTTAATATTCTTTTTGTCCGTAGAATAACTTTCCAATTTTTTGATCACTATTCTAGGTGCGTCTTAGTTAACGTTTGACTATAAATTTTCAAATATTTTTGGCAAGAAATTTTGGATGAAGTTTCACCATGTGTTTGGTTATAATTTTCGGAAAAAATATTTGACTGTTTAAAATATATATGATTTATACACATAAGTTCTAAAAAGTATTAAAAATATCTATAAGTTTCGTGAAAAATCATAGGAAATAAACCAAGGTTAGGATTTCTTAGTGGTTTAGAATTCCTTACTAGTTTAGGATTTATTATTTATGGTATTTCCTTATTTATGTTTAATTAAGATTTGTTAGTTCCTGGCCAATATAAATATCTGTCCGTTCTTACTTCTTCATAAGCTTCACTAGTTCAACTTGGATCAACAACGTATCTTCTTCTTCCGCAAACATGTTTTTCCAGATAGTATTGGAGAGAAATATGCAGCTTCATCCTCGTCACTTTGGTCGTGATGTTGGTGAAAAACTTGTTTCAAAACTAATGAAAGATGTAGAAGGAACTTGCAGTGGTGGATCGACATGGTTTTCTAGTGGCGATTACTGGGATTGAAAGTGTTGGAAAAGGATTAATTCGTGATGGAACGGGTTTTGTTAGTTTCAGAGTGAAGTATGAATGTGTCCTTTAAAGGTGAAATTTTGGAAGCTGTTGTGACCATGGTTAACAAGATGGGATTTTTTGCTGAAGCAGGGGCTGTGCAGATTTTTGTCTCAAATCACTTAATACCTGATGACATGGAGTTTCAGTCGGGGGATGTGCCAAATTATACAACTTCAGATGGTTCGGCTAAAATTCACAAGGAAAGTGAAGTTAGGTTGAAGATTATTGGAACACGTTTTGATGCCACAGAAATTTTCTGTATTGGTACGATAAAGGATGATTTCCTGGGTGTGAATCAGTGATCCAGGCACAAATGCTTGATGCTGTACCTTATGTTTTCATGGTTAAACTATTGTGTAAAAGCTTCATCTTCAGAAATGAATTCTTCACTGGCTACTCATTAATAAGTTTCTTCTATATAACCATTCTTGGGTCTTTCGCTTGTGCATATATATATTATTACCTTGGATAAAGTATTATTTCCTTCAACAGTGAACACAACTAATATGAATATGAAAAAAGAAAAAAATGAAAACATATGGGAAATACCAATAATTTGTAACTCGTTGCTTATTCATGTGTTTTAACTCCTTCATTCTGGATATTTTTTTTGTTTTCGTTCCTAAATGTTAGACATCCTTATACTAATATTTATTTTTCTTATATTTTTTTTGCATGAATTGGACGAGTAGTTCAACCGACTCTCTTCCCGCATTCTTGTTGAATCTAGGATTTGAAGACGATGAGTGCATCACCAACGGTTTATGCACGTTAGTTAAAGCATGTCATTCCGTATTGATTCATGTAATTTTTTTATAAAACATAGAAATAGAAAACTAATGTAATAACGTATAATTTTGAATTAAATGACTTTAGTACATAAAGTTTACTTTGTCAAGTGATGGTTTTGACCTTCACTTTGCACCATGAGGTCACAAGATCGAAACTACCAAATCCACAAAAACCAAAAAAAATTATCATCTCAAACTGAGGAGGGGGCACAGGGTTTAAATTAGCGCACCAAATTAGTTTTAGTGTTTTTATAATGTCTAATGAAATATATCTTAGATCTCAAACTATATATTGATAAGAACTTATGTCCTTGGTGTTTTGATGGTCTCCTCACAAATGTAGGGACCTGGTCCTCTACAAAGTATGAATACTCTGCCAGCTGTCAAAGTGCGGTACAGCTGTAAAAGCTGTCTGCGTCAGAAAAGTTGGTGAAGCTGCAGAGTACTTCACAAATCAGAAACAAGGAGGTTGCTTGTACGTTTGGTAATAACTTTTTGTGGTATATACTAAACAAACATACAAGAATATTCATTCATTCAAAAGGTGTGTGTGAGTCTTTCAAGCTTCAAGAACAACAAGGGATTTGATCAATTGCTTCAAGAGCTTTTTGCACCAGCTATGAGTTTGTTGCTTGTAATAGTTCTGATATTGTAAGATCCGTTTCACTTGTGAAAGAAACGTTTCAAACTTGTTTGAATCATTGTAAGAACTAGGTTAAGGGTAACTTAGGTTCTTACTCTAAAAGGTCTATATTAATCAGTTAGGATTAGTATAGTGGGCGGTATTGTATCTGCTCTGGCTCATTTAAGTAATAGGAGGTATTGCTTAGAGTTGGGATTAGTAGGTTAATCCCAGTTTGTAAACTTGCTTTTGCGTTTTGCTTGGAGAAGTTTAGTGAAAGAAGTTTTGAAAAGTCTTGGCAAGCCAGGTCGTGGTTTTACTCCCTTGAGCAAGGAGGTTTCCACGTAAAGTTGTTGTGCAATCTTTACTTTCAGCACGTTCTGTTATTTCCTGTTATTTTAACTGTGTTGAGGACCTGGTCCCATCTAGACTAGTGGACGCATACATTCCAACAAGTGGTATCAGAGCAAGTCTTTTCTCTCTGGTTAACACCAAGAAAAGGAAAGATCCTGACGGAATGGCTGCTCCACCCAACATGGAGGAAGGACAATCTTCTACCAGACCACCGCGTTTTAATGGACAATATTATGGCTGGTGGAAAAATTGAATGCACGACTATATCAACGCTGAGGATTCTGAGCTATGGGATATCATCCTTGATGGTCCATATGTTCCTACAAAGGAAGTGAAGATGGAGAGATTACTACCACTGTTGTCAAAACCAGAAAGGACTACAACGAGGCAGATAAGAGTAAGATAGAAAAGAACTACAAAGCAAAGAAGATTTTGGTGTGCGGAATTGGAGCAGATGAGTACAACAGGATTTCTGCTTGTGAAACTGCCAATGAGATATGGGATTATCTTCAAACAGCCCATGAAGGAACTCAACGAGTAAAAAAATCTAAAGTTGATATGCTTACCACTCAGTATGAAAATTTCAGTATGAAGGAAGGGGAATCCATCTTTGAGATGAACTCAAGATTCACCTCTATCACCAACGAGCTGAGAGGGCTGGGTGAGCCAATTCCTGTCCGCAAGCAAATTCGCAAGATTCTCAAGGTACTTCCAAAATCTTGGGAAAGCAAGGTGGATGCCATAACAGAAGCCAAAGATCTTATGACACTTTCTATGGACGAACTGATTGGGAACCTTCATACCTATGAGATGAACAAGAAACAGGGGACAACTGTGAAAGAAGGAAAGAAGGAGAAGTCCATTGCTTTGAAAATATCTCAAAGTAAAGAACCTGAAGAGGAGGATGAGATGGCATATGTCACTAGAAGATTTCAGAAGATCTTAAAGAAGCATGGAGGCTTCCAAAAGAAAATCCCTTCCAGCAGAACTGCTACTGCAAACGATCTCTGCCATAAGTGTGGTAAGCCTGGACACTTCATGAGGAACTGCCCCAGTACAAAGCAGGAAACTCATGACACCAGACCTCGCAAGAGGGACCTGGTCCCAGACCATGCTCGAAGGAAGGCACATGCGGATCAGATGGTGAGAAAGGCCTTTGCTGTGTGGGGAAATGACTCAAGTGAATCAGAAGAAGATGAAGAGAATCATGAGGATGTCTCAATGATGGCCATTGAGGATAATGAAAGCATTTTCAACTCTATTTTCTCCTTAATGGCAAATTCTGATGATGAAGAGGATTCAGATGAGGTAACTCTTTTTGACCTTAAAGATGATCTAGATAATCTGCCTATAGAAAATTTGAGGAAACTTGCTGCTTTGCTTATTGATTATGTTGATGAACGAACCACTGAAAACTTAATGTTGAATAAAAAATTAAGTTTGTGTGAAGACAGGAATTCTGCTCTCATGTCTCAAGTTGCTGAAATTAGTGAAGGGATAGGTATTCTAGAGACTTGTAACATAACATCCGAGAATGACCCTGGAAACTCAGTAGGTGGGAAGAGAAAGCTTAGCATCTTTGAGGAAGAACTGGAAGAAAAGCTAAAAAATTTTGAGTCCAAGCTAGTCGCTTCTCTTGAAATAAATTCTCAACTAAGAAAAGATTTAAGTAAGGTCAAGGAAGAATTAAGTCATTCTCTAAAATGGACGGACTCTTCTAAGATACTCTCTAATATGTCCAATCAAAGTTTCAATGGAAAGAAAGAGTTGGGATGCAGACCATTAGAGCCTCCCTATAATCCCCATAGCAAGTATGTGTCTGTATCTGACAATCTTTTATGTACTCACTGTGGTCGAAATGGTCATCTGAAAGAAAATTGTGAGATTCTGAGAAAAGCTAAGGAAAGACATGAGAGATTTGCTAGATCTGAAAATGATGCTAAAAGGAGACATAAGGGACCTGATCCCCCGTATTGTTTCAGAAAAAACATCATGCCTCACTGGACAAAAAGGTTTCTTATCAGACCTCTTAATGATTACTGGGAACTCCGTCTGAAGTGGGTTCCTAAATCTAACAAATGATTTCTATGCAGAAGAGAGGAAAAAGTCAGTGCTGGTATATGGACAGTGGATGCTCAAGGCACATGATAGGAGACACTTCAAACTTCCTCTCTTTAGAAGCACACCAAGGTGGTGGTGTGTCATTTAGTGGTGGAAAGAAAGGCTCTATCCTTGGTATTGGCAGAATAGGGAGATAGGCTGATAATTCGATAAATAATGTACACTATGTGGAGGGTTTAAAATACAATCTGTTGAGCATCTCACAAATTTGCGACAAGGGAAATGAAGTCAAGTTCTTGTCTGACAGCTGTGTGGTTACAAACTGTGCAACTAAGAAAGTTGCGATGTCTGCAAAAAGAGTCAAGAATATGTATGTTGCTGATCTTGATTCTATTGAAGGAGCCAGCCTGTCATGTCTGAGTGCTCAAACTGACGATGAAAATCTCTGGCATAAAAGACTAGGTCATGTAAGTATCTCTTTACTCAACAAACTTGTTGCAGGGGACCTGGTCCGCGGATTACCAAAGCTGAAGTTCTCAAATGACAAAGTCTGTGACGCCTGTATAAAAGAAAAACAAACAAGATCATCTTTCAAGGCAAAAAGGAGTGTGAGCACTACCAGACCTCTAGAACTTTTTCACATGGATTTGTGTGGACCGGTCAGGGTTCAAAGCAGAGGAGGTAAAAAATATATTCTTGTAATTGTTGATGATTTCTCCAGGTACACCTGGAATATGTTTTTGCGGAAAAAGGATGAGACTGTTGAAATTCTGATCACTTTCGTCAAAGCCATTCAATTGAAGATAAACTGTAGGATAGCCAGTGTCAGATCTGATCATGGTTCAGAGTTTGAAAACTCTATTTTTGAAGGGTTTTGCGCAGAAAATGGAATCAGCCACAACTTCTCAGCACTATGAACTCCTCAGCAAAATGGAGTTGTTGAAAGAAAAAACAGAACTCTGGTGGATATTGCTAGAACGTTGCTGATTGATTCAGAACTTGCAATGAATTTTTGGGCTGAAGCAGTTAATACAGCTTGCTATGTGACAAACAGGTGTCTTATCAGAACAATCATCAAGAAAACACCTTATGAGTTGTTAAATGACAGAAAGCCTTCAATTGCTCATCTCAAGCCTTTTGGGTGCAAATGTTTTGTGCTGAAAAATGGAAAGGATGATCTAGGCAAGTTTGATGCCAGAAGTGATGAGGGAGTATTTGTTGGGTACTCATCTACAAGCAAGGCTTACAGGGTGTTCAACAAAAAAACTTCTTGTGTTGAAGAAAGCATGCACGTCAAGTTTGATGAATTGGGTACAAGAAGACAGAACAATAAGGACTACGAGGTTGAGGAGCTGATGAACAAGCCACAGGATGATCAGGGCGCAAAAGAGAATGATGCAGAACACTTAAGAGGACCTGGTCCCTCAAATGCATCACAGGAAACAGTGTCTCAAAATCTTGAAGAAGATGAAGGAAATTCTGATGCTGACAGAGAAGAAGAGATTACCAGAAAATCTGGATGGAAACATCAATCTTCTCATCCTCTAGACAGTCTCACCTCTCCACTTGACTCGGGAATTCAAACTAGGTCCAAATCAAGAAATCTAGTTGCACATTCAGCATTCATATCATCCGTTGAACCCAAAAACATTAGGGAAGCTTTGAAGGATGTAGACTGGGTGACTTCAATGCAGGAAGAGCTTCATCAGTTTGAGAGAAGTAAGGTATGGCACCTGGTCCCCAGACCACTTGACAGAACCATTATTGGGACCAGATGGGTCTTCAGAAACAAACTGGATGAGCATGGGATCATTACTAGAAATAAATCAAGACTGGTGGTACAGGGTTACAACCAAGAAGAGGGAATTGATTATGATGAGACCTTTGCTCCTGTAGCCAGAATGGAAGCCATCAGAATCTTAATAGCATTTGCTGCTCATATGGAATTTAAACTGTTTCAAATGGATGTCAAGAGTGCTTTCTTCAATGGAAATCTGAAAGAAGAAGTGTATGTCAAGCAACCTCCAGGCTTTGAAGATACAGAACTGCCAAATCATATGCTAAAGTTAGACAAAGCTCTGTATGGTTTAAAACAAGCCCCTAGAGCTTGGTATGAACGACTGTCAAAATTCCTTCTTGCAAATGGGTACAAAAGAGGTAAAATTGATAATACATTGTTCTTGAAATCCAGAGGAAAGGAGTTGTTGATTGTGCAGGTTTATGTGGATGATATCATCTTTGGAGCCACTACAAATTCACTCTGCAAGGAATTCTCTAATTTGATGAGCAACGAATTTGAAATGAGCATGATGGGAGAACTCACTTTCTTCCTAGGGTTGCAGATCAAACAAACCCCTCAAGGCACTTCAATATGCCAAGAAAAGTATATCAAAGAGCTGCTTACGAAATTTAATCTTCTTGAGGCAAAGGTGCTGGATACTCCTATGAGCACAAGTGTGAAACTTGATAAAAATGAAAATGGTATGGAGGTCAATCAGACCATGTATAGAGGAATTATTGGGTCATTCTTGTACCTCACTGCAAGTAGGCCCGATATAGTGTTCATTGTAGGGATGTGTGCAAGATTTCAAGCAGCACCAAAAGAGTCTCACCTTAAGGCAGCCAAACGTATCCTGAGATACTTGAAGGGAACTCAGGACCTGGTTCTCTTCTATCCTACTAATGACTCTTTTGATCTTATAGGTTATGCTGATGCGGATTATGCAGGTTTTCTTGTCGATCGAAAAAGCACATCAGGCATGGCACACTTCCTGGGATCAACCTTGATTTCATGGGGAACAAAGAAGCAAAATTCAGTGGCATTGTCTACTGCAGAAGCATAATATGTGGCTGCTGCATCATGCTGTGCACAATTGCTATGGATAAAGCAGCAGCTGGAAGATTTTGGAGTACTTACAGACACTATTCCTCTTGTCTGCGATAATACAAGCGCCATGAACATGGCCAAAAATCCGGTCCAGAACAAGAGAACAAAGCACATAGATATAAGGCATCACTTCCTAAGAGACAATGTAGAAAAGCAAAATGTGATGATGAGGTTCTGCAAAACTGAAGACCAGCTGGCAAACATCTTTACAAAGTCGCTAAGTAAAGACGTCTTCTTTATTTGATTATGTTAAGGAGGGCAGGTATCTATGCTTGTTGAAATGTGTGTCAAAATAGAATTCACTTTTGTACCCTAATGCAGGTATACACTCATGGTGTGTCTAGCTGAAGAGAATGTTTAATCACACAGATAGAGTGACAAACTGAAAGGAGGACCTGGTCCTCACGAGGTTAATATCAATTATACTACACTGTCTAAAGTCAAACATCTCTGCCACGTGTCTCTAGCCCATTCATCGTGTCAGTTCAAAAACGTCTTGTCGTTTTTAATACCAAAGGTCACCTCCATTGAGACCCGTTACCTTTTCTATTTAATTTCTCTTGGAGGATTTTTTTTCTTTCAAATTTAATTAACATATCTCTCTAAACCTCTCTCCAAGTTTCTTCTTTCTTCTTCTCAAAATGTCTATCTCTGAGTCCTCTGAAAACCCTAACCCTTTTAACTTCCCTGATCCTCCTCCTGAAGAGTCCCCCTCCACTCCTGTTTGTGGTGCCGACGAAATAGTTGAACCCTTATGCTCGCCGGCCGACAATTTAGTCTCCCCTGTTCTTACCTCCGAAAATACCTTGGAGTGCTCTCCCACTCTGGTCCTATCTAGTGAAAAATCCCCCTTCTTGGAAGCACAATCTGTGGCAAAACCTAATGAGACCCTAACTGCTGGTGATGAACTGTGGCCGTTCAAGGTTTAGCCTTTTTAAGAGGGGATATTCAACCCTTTTCTCTGGAGTATGAGTTGGAGTCACCGGATCAAGTCCTTCCCAAAAATGAGCCTATCTTTGACCAAACACCAAAATCATTTGATGTTGGAAGCGATAAGGAAGAAGATGAAGAGGTTCCGTTAAAATGGCGCTCAAGGGGAATGCGTGGAACAAACCAATCTCAAATACAGGTTTCTGAGTTGGAAGGAGTTAAAGGTACATCTGAGGCTGACATTGTTGAAAACTCTTCTGAAAGAGCAAAGGAGCGACAGAGAAAAGGGAAGGGAAAGTTGGAAATGCCTTGTTCTAAAGGAGACAAAAGGAAGTATATTACAAGGAGTGAAGCACAAAAAGTTATGGGGAGTGCCATCGCTGCAAACAAAGCCCACACGGACAGAACTAGGAAGAAGAGAAGAGAAGGGGTTAAACCTGAACATCCTGCTTCTATGCCTGTGTCTATTAAGAATAGTGAAAGTGAATCTGAAGATGCTGTCAAGTATGTGTTAAGAAGGAGGAGAGAAGGTGAAGAAGAAAGGATTAAATCAAAGGGAATTCAAAAAGGGGGAAGAAAATCTACAAGGAAATCTACTGCAAAGATTGGGAAGGATAAAGTTTAGCCATCTCCTGCACAGGGAGAAACAGGAAGAAAGCAGAGACCTGGTCCTACAATTAAAAATCCAATCAAAGAAAAAGAGCTGACTAGAAAAGAGCGGGTAGAGAATATGGAACAACAAAAGTTCTTGAATGGTAGAGTCTTTGATCCTGACATTAACACATTGTTTGGTATGGGCAATTTGGTTGATGTTGTTACCATTCAAGGCTGGAATCATTTGTTTGCACCACCAGTTCCATATCTACATGAACCTGAAGTGCGTGAGTTCTTCTACAAAATGGAACTACTGGAAGGTGGTGGAATCATAACGATAGTCAGGAATGTGGAGATTCATCTTGATGAAGAAACTCTGGGAATTATTCTTGGAGTGCCCGTCGTGGGTGTTCGAACTATTGAAGAATGCAAACTATCTGGTGATTTCTCGAAGCTTGCCACCAAACGAGGAGACGTCAAGCGTGCAGGTCTTCCTAAGAAGTTCCTTAAATGGGAGTATCAATTGATGTTTGAGTTTATTAACAAAGTCATGGTGCCCAGGACTGAGAAGAGAACCGTAGCCTCTGCTGCTGATCTTTTCCTCATGGAAAAACTTGATGAGCTTGAGGAAATTAATCTGCCTGCAATTATGCTTGAACACATGCATAGAGTAATGACATGGAAGAATGCGACGCACGAAATTCCTTATGGGTATTTGCTTAACTTTGTCTTTAACCATTTTGAAGTCCCAGTGGGAAGAGGGGTACCTGGTACTACCAAACAAATGTTCACTATGTCTACTCTACTAGAATGTGAGTGCATTGAGGGACCAGCTAAGGGCAGATCTCAGGTGGCAGATGTCTTGGAACAGCAGGCTATTCTTAGAAGGGAGGTGACTGATCTCACTAACATTCTGCGCGATAAGGAGGTTGAAATCACTAGACTGAAGTCTGAACTGCAGAAGACAGTTTCTAGGGGGCCTGGTACCAGTGAGGGTCACGACCTGTTGCTCAAAGAATTAAGGGACGAAAACACAATGCTGTTGAAGACAATTGCCTCTTTAAATGAGGACATTAAGTCCCTAAACAAGCAACTGATACAGGCCCATGAGAGTGCCAATGAGCGCATGTTGTTGTTGATGCGTACTTTCAATCTCTCTCCCCCTCTGTCCTAAATGTGTCTTGACTCGTTTCTTGTATCCTGTGTCTCGTTTTGTTTTGACTAAACTACAGTGGTCAGTATATATGATATGATGCTTCATTTTTGTTAAGTGCCTTGTTCATGTGTGGCTTAATATTTTCTTTATGCTTACATACACATGTTCTGTGTGGCCCAAGGCCCTGAATTCTTTATTGCCTAGCATTTAGCTTGCATACGTTTATTGCTTCTTCTTTTCGATGATGTCAAAAGGGGGAATGTTTGTTGTAAAGTTATGCGAATAAGGGAACGGTTGTGAAGTTATGGGTTTAAGGGAACGGTGGTGACTGTGTTGTTAGAAACTGTGAGGGGCACTGAACTAAGGGGGAACTGAACTGGTTGTTATGGTTGTTATTGGGGCACTAACAAAGGGGGAATTTTGCTATATATTTGAATGAATGTGTGTTCCCTCACGAGAGGAGTTTTTGCAGGTTGTTTGTCATCATCAAAAAGGGGGAAATTGATAAGAACTTATGTCCTTGGTGTTTTGATGATCTCCTCACAAATGTAGGGACCTGGTCCTCTGCAGAATATGAATACTCTGCCAGCTGTCAAAGTGCGGTACAGTTGTAAAAGTTGTCTGCGTCAGAAAAGTTGGTGAAGCTGCAGAGTACTTCACAAATCAGAAACAAGGAGGTTGCTTGTACATTTGGTAATAACTTTTTGTGGTATATACTAAACAAACATACAAGAATATTCATTCATTCAAAAGGTGTGTGTGAGTCTTTCAAGCTTCAAGAACAGCAAGGGATTTGATCAATTGCTTCAAGAGCTTTTTGCACCAGCTGTGAGTTTGTTGCTTGTAATAGTTCTGATATTGTAAGATCCGTTTCACTTGTGAAAGAAACGTTTCAAACTTGTTTGAATCATTGTAAGAACTAGGTTAAAGGTAACTTAGATTCTTACTCTAAAAAGTCTATATTAATCAGTTAGGATTAGTATAGTGAGCGGTATTGTATCTGCTCTGGCTCATTTAAGTAATAGGAGGTATTGCTTAGAGTTGGGATTAGTAGGTTAATCCCAGTTTGTAAACTTGTTTTTGCGTTTCGCTTGGAGAAGTTTAGTGAAAGAAGTTTTGAAAAGTCCTGGCAGGCCAGGTCGTGGTTTTACTCCCTTGAGCAAGGAGGTTTCCACGTAAAGTTGTTGTGCAATCTTTACTTTCAGTACGTTCTGTTATTTCCTGTTAATTTAACTGTGCTGAGGACCTGGTCCCATCTAGACTAGTGGACGCATACATTCCAACATATATACA
Source organism: Solanum stenotomum (assembly GCF_019186545.1). NCBI lineage: Eukaryota > Viridiplantae > Streptophyta > Magnoliopsida > Solanales > Solanaceae > Solanum > Solanum stenotomum. The sequence goes on along the minus strand of NC_064293.1, from coordinate 28,246,888 downwards.
TAATTGTTTTCGAAGTTAATGAGCACGTGCACCCTCACTTGTATGATGAATTTGTGTTAAATTCACTAATCTTCTACTTTTGCATAAACTTGCATTTATGACTGGTTGAACTGAAATTAAAGTAGTTTTTGCAATAACATTTATGATTTATTTTGTCTGATCAACAACAATAAGATGCCAGCTATTATAATGAAAGTTGTGAAGCCATATATTTTGTAACTAACAACAAAGAGGAGGAATACTTTGTTCATTTGTGAAAAAGTTGTTTGGATCAATTTGATGTTTTGCTTTTGCCAATCTTTGAAAGTTACCTTTAAAATACTTGCTACCCCAAGTCATGATAGCTTGTCGATAACTTGAGTAATTACCTTGTTGATTGATTCCCAAATCAAGATCTCTATAGCTGATATAAGCCGCTCTTGGTGAATTCGACACATATGGCTCCATGTACTTGTAAAGATTTTGGATCCAATACAAATGTTCATTGGATCCCTCATTTGAATCCCATTTCACTATGTATTGTATGTTGTAAATGTTCCCTTTTCTATGAGGAAACGGTATTTCATATTCGTCAATTTCATCCATTTTACCTCCTAATGGATCCATTATCATGAAAACTAGTTTTTGGTGCAAAAACCTCTCTGAAATCCCCTGGAAAACACTTTCAGGCATTGGCTCAACGACGAAATCTGATTTTGCCTTGAAGTTGCTTTTATATTGTGTTTTTCTATCCAACAGGACTTCTAGTGGTTCGCCTTTTTGGTAACCGGTTAAGTAGAGGACGGATTTTATCCAGCTCATCTCCGTGCAATCTTCCGTCTTCAAGGCTAATTCAGGGAAATTCGTGTTCATAACAGAAATCAGGTCAGTTTTAAGTCCTAAGAAGAGTGAATTGAACAAGACTTCAGCTTGCTTCACATTCCCCTGGCTATCAACTCCATCGATTTGTTGAATGAGTACTCGAATGAAGAGACCCTCGGGTAGTTTACTAGCTATGTATTGCCAATTATGTACAAGCTTGACACCTTCTTGATCTAACCTCTTGTGAATTGTGAAAACTGTGACGAGAGATGGAACGCGAACTAGTTTCACTTTCCAGGCTGATATTACTCCAAAACTAGCTCCTCCACCTCCTCTAATTGCCCAAAATACATCTTCTCCCATTGTTTTTCTGTTTAGAATTCTACCATTTGCATCAACAAAACTAGCATCAATGATATTATCAGCAGCCAGGCCATATTTTCTCATCATGGTGCCAATGCCACCTCCACTAAAGTGTCCACCAACACCAACACTTGGACATAAGCCAGCTGGAAATCCAAGAATGTTACTTTTCTTGGCTATGTTATAGTAAACTTCACCAATAGTTGCACCACTTTGAATCCAAGCAGTTTCATTTTCTATGTCAATGTTAATCGATCGATACTCGATTAAATCAAGGATAATGAAAGGGTTTTTGCAAAGAAAAGATAGTCCTTCATAATCATGACCTCCACTCATCACTCTAACTTATAAACCATGTTTCTTGGCACAAAGAATTACCCCTTGGATCTCATTTTGTGTCTTTGGTGTCACTATGAATGATGGCTTAAGTAGTGATGTTGAATTTAACCATCTTGGATTTTGTTGAGATTCTTGTAGAAGATATGTATATGAAGATGATTGTTGGGAATGAACAACACTTGAAGAGGTTGAAGTAGTGTGAAAAGACATGCATGTAGCAAAATCTTGAAGATTTTCATAGCTAATTGGTGTAATTGTAAGAAGAAAGAAAACTAGTAGTACTATAGAATAAACCATGTTTTGATATCATCAAAGAAAGAGCAATTTAGGTATATAATGGACTTTTTTTGGTACTCTAAATTGGAATAATTCAAACATCTAACATATATGAACAAGCAATTTTGTTGGAAGAGAGTAATATTTTGAGTGCTACAATAACATATCTAGTGTAGTCCCATACAGTCAGGTCTGAGGATGAGGGTAGAGTGTACGCTAATGCTTATAGTTTTGAATTTCTTTACGTTTTAAGTGTATAGTACAAGTTAAATCATTTAACAATACTCAGTTAATTTTCAATGCAGGACACATCGTTAAGAACAATGAGAAGTTATCTAGAAGTAGTTGAGGACTTGTAGTTTGTCTTCTTGTAATTCAATCGGTTTTAATTTTAATTTTTTATGAACTTCAACTGATTTGGAAATTTCTAGGTGGAGAATGCAACAATGGGAATGTGCTACAATACTTTAAAAAAAAATATCACTTTGCCGAATGCTGATTGTCACTTAGCTTGTAGTTGAAAAAATCTTAGAATATATATTAACAACATAAAAAATTGCTCACACTGTCAGTATATAGTTTAATGTGTAATCACTTACAAGTTATTATCTTTATGAATCTATTTTCTAGATTACACATAGGATCTATTATCATAATATATAAATGTGTCTTTCAACTTGACCTCAACCGATATCTGTTTCATCGTAAAGTTCACTTTTGCTTATGAAACCAATACATACGCAAATACATCTTCCATTCTTGCCCCATGCCGGTGAAACCTATATCTTGAAAGTGAATATTTTAGTTGTATACAACTTTCACCTTGCCACTAGCCATTGAAATCTATATATATTGAGTGGATATTTTAGTTGTATACATCTTCCATCTTCCACCTTGCCCCCTAGCTATTGATTTCTATCGTGAAAGTGGATAATTTTAGTTGTATACAACTTCCACCTTGCCCCATAGCTATTGATTTCTATCTTGGAATGGGAATATGCAATTCACTTGTTAAATAACTTGAATAATATTGGCAAAGGCATATGTAGAATTTAAACTCGAGCACTTCGACTTTAAGCTAAAGTTCTTAATATCAAATTTACTTTAAAATTATAAGTTCATATATATTATTTATTGAAATTCTAACTATATGTTGTGCGTTGAAAATAGTTGGAGGTGCTGCATCCGTTACTAAGCACCAACAATATATAACTTTTGACACGTACACCAATTTGCGTCGACAGGTTCTGCACAAAGTTAGGTAGATATTGGCTCTTAGGCACATGGGATAAGAATTTGCAAGTCAATTACAAAATTCTTTGTACAAGAGACATTTGTGCATGTTTAATTGACTTAATATGAATTTTAGGTACATTGGTCATCAAAAGTCAATCAAAAACTGTCACTTACTATTTAGTCAAGGCCCATTGTTCTAAATCCTCTTACATTAATTGTGATTATGATTCACCACTTAATAACCTATACTTTATGTATAATAATCTATATCTAGAAGAACTTGTATGAATAATTTTCCGTTCTTTTGGTACGCGGACTAAATTATCTTGGGATTATAATCTTTAGACTAATTTATTACATCAGTGCGATAAAATAATCTCAAGTTAGACGGAATAAAGTTAGATATCACATGATCAAGTCTGGAATATCCCACCTTATATCATGTACCAAACAACACTATCAGAATCTGTCCTAATGACTTGAAGTTCCTATATTCATATCAAAATTGTTACTTTGAAGTCTTAATAAGCAAATATTACACAAGTGAAATTACTTATATTATATGATCTTGATTAAACCATATATTATACCACATTAAACAGCATTTAAGTAAAAGATATTATTACTACTAGCCAAATATAAACTGAGAACATCATCATCCCTTTACTGGGATGCTTTGTTCATGTTTGAAGAAATTTTCTGGATCCACTATAGTTTTTATTTGCACCAGCCTGTTAAAATTGTTCTTGAAATACTTGTTCCCCCACACACTAGCTTGTGCAAAGCTCGAATTACTATTCACATTCTTGTTCATTCCTAAATCAAGATCTCTGTAATTCACATAGGCTTCTCTTGGGTACATAGATGCATAAGAAGTCATGTAATTATAGAGTTTCCTGATCCAATCAACGTGCTTCGTGGCTAATTCTTCATCAGGTTGATTCCAGAGAGTTAAATACTGAATCTTGAAAATTACCCCTTTTCTGTGTGGGAATGGAGTGTCTGATTCTGATATATTCGCCATCATTCCTCCGTATGGATTCCATATCATCAATGGTGAGTCCTCTTCTAATAGCCTTTTCCATAGGCCTTCGAGTCCTGTTTCTGGTATTGGCTCTTTTATGAAGTCTGATTTGGCTTTGAAGTAATTCTTGAATAGTGATTTCCCCTGGAGGAGTACTTCTGGTGGCGTGTTGTTCGCGTACCCTGCAATGTATAAAATTGACTCTATCCAACTCATTTCTGTAACATCTTTTTGTGTCAATCCCAATTCAGGGAAAGACTCGTTCATTATTCGTAAAAGAGTTTCAGCATTTCCAAGAAACAATGAGTTATAAGCTGTTTGAACAGTTCTTTCCCCTTTTACATCTTTTTTATCTACAACATTTATGACTACTCTAATGAACAGACCATCGTCGATTTTGTCAGCAACTTGTTGCCACTTGTATAAAATCTTTGTTGCTCCGTCTTCCAGTGTTTTCGGGACAGTGAAAACAGTGACAATCGATGGAACAGTGACTAATTTCATTTTCCAAGAAAGTATGATCCCAAAACTAGCTCCTCCACCTCCGCGAATAGCCCAAAATAGGTCTTCCCCCATCGATTGTCTATCGAGTATGGTTCCATTTGCATTGACTATACGAGCATCGATCACATTGTCAACTCCAAGCCCAAATTTCCTCATCATGGAACCATAAGCACCACCAGTAATATGACCACCAATTCCCAAACTAGTACAGAGTCCAGCAGGGAATCCAAGAGTTTTGCTTTTCTCTGAAATCCTATAATAAACTTCACCAACAGTAGCACCAGCTTGAGCCCAAGCTGAATTCTCCTCTGTATTCACCTCGATCCCTCGAAGCTTCAAGAGATCGACGATGACAAAAGGAGACCCCATTTCAGAAATGTACGAAATCCCCTCATAGTCATGACCTCCACTCCTAACTCTGAGCTGAAGACTGAGTTGTTTCGCACAAATTACAGATGCTTGCACATGAGGTTCTGTCAATGGAGTGAAAATCAGCTCAGGTTTAGGCACTGATGGCATCAAACACCTGAGATTTTGAGCTGTTGAATTCAAGATTGTGTTAAAAGAAGCATTATTTGGGGTAAAGAAAGCTGTGGAAAAAGAGTCAGAGAAATCAGAATTCTTGCAAATACATTGGTAGAACTTTTCAGGGATTGTATCAGAAAGAACAGAAGAAGAACTCCACAATAAGATTATGATTAATGTAACCATAATACAGTTTGAAGAAGCCATAATTGATATTTTTTTTTGATTGATGATGAAAGTGTAAGGGGTTGATGGTGTTTATATATTGATAAAGCTAAGATTTGATGCTGACTCTGTATGACATATTGCACATATCATCATTTACTCCCTCTTATTAGTGATCATAAAACTTTATTAGTTGATTCTCTCCTTATTTGTTGTTTACTCTCCTGTCTAAATACAACTTATACACATACATATTAATACAATAAACACTTCTCTCAAGCAATAAAGTTTATACCACATTTTCTTGTTAGTTGTCATGTTGCGTTTTTCGAGAATTAATGTCTAACTTTTAAAGTTAAATTAGATTACATTAATTCGATTTTTTGTAAAGAAAAAAAATAGATATTCAAAAATTATACGAAAAGTACTATAAAATTGCAACATTTCTCATATCAATTTAATAAAAAATACATCTTAAAATATTAGTCAAAGTTCTTATTGTTTGACTTTTAAAAAGTAAATTGTGACAAGTAAAAAGGAACAGAGATTTGACTAGTGTCCAAATGTGCAATTACTATTACTACTCCGCCTATCCACTTTTAATTAATATTTCGCTTTTTGAAAGTCAATTTGACTAATTTTCAAAGTGAAATCAGATTACATTAATTCAACATTTTTAACAAAAAAAATAGATATTCAAAAACTATACGAAAAGCATTATAGATTGCAAGTTTTTGCATATTAATATGATGAAAAAGTACATCATAAAATGTTAGTTAAAGTATTTATCGTTTCACTATAAAAAAGGAAATCATCACAATTAAAAGTGGACGGAGGTAGTATTTAGGAAAAGATAATTAAAGAATGATCCCTCAAAAGAAGTGTGGAGACACTTGGAACTTTGATCATGGACTTGTGGCAAAGTAATTGGAGCTTTAGGAGAAAAAAGGAAGGAAATTTTTTAGACTGAAAAAAAGATTTATGCTTTCTTGACTAAGAACCATCATTTTACTCTTTTTTCACCATGAATTGAATATTTTTCCCTTGATTGTCTCCTCCAATATTCACCTAATAGTTTGATTCTTGTGACTTTTTATTATTAACAAGAATTGAGGTTATTCTATCATCCATATCTATTATCCTACATTACATTTAAAACTACATAATTAGATATACTTCATTACCATATATAATATTATTATATATACTTTCAAAATATTACGTATCTTATCATTAAATAAGAGCTTTCTATGTATCTTACACTTAAATACATGTATTATTTCTACCATATACACAAAAATAGAAGAGAGACTAGCGAGATTGGGAAAGGAGGCGAGCGTGATTCGTATGTATCCCAGGCAGGGGTGGATCTATATGTATATGTGGGGGTGCCACGGCACCCAGTGATCTCGGTTAAAACTTCGTATGTATATATATGTGTGTGTGTGTGTTTAAGAAATCGTTATAAATAAAATTTGCCACCCATTGATCGAATTGGCGATTGGTGCCGTTGGCAAAAGACACAGATCCCGCACCCGCAATGCGGGTTCTATTCTCACACTCAACATTATATTTTGGATTCTTGTATGAACTGGAAGAAGGCTTTCTAAGCTCTTTTCGTTTCTCTTTTTTCCCTATTTTTTCTTGTCTTTTTTTTCCGATTGGTTCTTATTTATTTGCTACTATTCTTTAATACGTAATTCAAATTGACTCCTTTTTTCTGTGATTAGTTTCTTTTATTATTATTTTCTCTATCACTAAATATTGATCTCTTGATATGAATATTATGTGTTTATTCTTTATTAATTAATGAGTATTGTATTATGAAAGTCACATAAATATTACTACGAATATATTTAAATTGTTTTAAAAAAAAAACATAAGTTTTAAAAAATAATGAATATTATTATGTTAGACCGATCTTCACGTTCTTGATAAGTAAGATGGTAATTGGGTTGAAACCAATTTTAATTTTTTCTCTACTATATATATCCAACAACACATAAAGACAACGAAATATGAATATATTAAGTTAACATATTAGATGGTTTATACAAATTTGAATTTTTAATATGGAAAATCTTTTTTTCCTCAAAGTTTTAGAGAATGCCACTAAATCCAAAAAAAAAAGTTGAATTGTTTAGTTATCTTTAATCTCAGAATAACTAAAAGAAAATATTACTAACATGCACGTTTAATCAATTTTTTTTTATAAAAATCGAAAAAGATAAATAATTCGAATTGTAACCCAAAATTAAAGGAACCGACCTGTTTACCTTACTTGGGCGATGTGGCACCCACGACCTATAAATCCTAGATCCGCCTCTGATTCCAGGTACATGAAAATCACACTAAATAACACACTAGATACATGTATATGTATGTATCTGGAGTGATTTGCATGTAATATTACAAACTAAATATATCTAAGTTATTAGTCCTAAACTAGTAGATTTATGTAAGTTCTCCATAAAGTAATAGGGTATTAATCTATTTAACTTTTGAAATGAATTTATTAGCATTGAACAAATAGGATATGAGTAAGACTGAATACAATGCATAATTTTTTTGAATATCTAAAAATTTATAATGCTAAAGAATTTCACAAATTTTGAAAATAAAATTCAGTCCAATACTTAAATCTAAAAATCCAAAAAGTTTGTATATCAGTTTAGAACTTTAGATTTTGTGTTGGCTCACACCCTGCCCACTCCAACATAAATTTATATGGAGAGATAACTTATGTGATATAAATAAAATTTTGATATTTCAAATTTCTAAATTTTGATCGTGAATTCGAATCCAAAAGCTTTAAATATTTTGAAATAAAATTTGTATTATCAAAAAAACAACGCAAAAATTATTATAAATAATCACAAAAAAATTAATAGGATAAATATTTTGAAAAAAAAATATAGCAAGTATTAAATTTCTTTCGAGTTTGACTAGTGTTCTAATACAAAGTACTAATGACTAATGACTTTGGTGTAATGCTATTTAGTGACAATGATGTGACTTAAGCAATAATGGTGAAAGAAAGCACTTAATTACACATTGCAATAAAATACTTTTTAAGTGCTTAATCTGATAGAGCCAACATGCAACATTGTAAACTCAAATTGAGTTTTCATAGGGTACTGTATTCGAAAAAAAATATTTAAAAATATCTTTTAAAAAATAAGTAGGTCTCTTAATTTATTATAAGGTGGATCGATATTACTAAGCAAAAAAACATGAGTCTTAATTTCTAATAATTTGTTATCCATTTTTCTTGAGAAAAAAAGGAAAATCAATTTTTTTTTTCTTCTGAAAAGAACAAACAACCAATTATATGTAGAAACAAAATCAACAATCGAAATTTTACTAGAAATATGATATACATCCTTGATCCTTTAGAACCCATAACAAGAATTCATATATAAAAAGGTTTTTTTGTTGTATACTTTATTTACGATCATGATGTACTATAATTGCTTTAAGTTTTTTAATAATGCTTTTGATAAGTTAAAATATTAATTTTAGATTTCTCCAAGAAAGCAAATTGCTTCAATCCTATTAAAAGATTTTTTATAAAAGTATTCGTGAATGATTTTTTCTTGTTTCTCCCAAAAATATCACTCTCAGAAACTCAAAAGATAAATATATATTTATTTTACTTTTACTTCTACAAAATTAATCAAAAATATCAATTCATTACTTATTTACTTTTCTTCTAAATTATCTTCTTCATCTATTTCTATGTGGAACTGATTGTGAGTTTATTTCTCTTTTTACTTATTTACTTCTAAATTATTAAATTATCTCTTTTTTCTAATAATTTATTTAATTAGAAGTCTACGTCATTGATTATTGATGTTCAAAAAATTACACTTTAAATTTGCAATCCCAAAGACTAAAAATATATTCTTTATGCAAAAATTGTAAAGAAATATAGAGAGGATAATATATGATGTTAGCAAGTTTTTGCCCTTATAATCCTAAATGCTGCTAAGCTCATTAGTCCATATTGAGTACACTTTTTTTTAGTGTAAGCTTTAATAATATATTCAAGATATTGAATAACTTACTATTATGAACTGTCCTTAATCTTTTCTGGAACAATAATTAATATTGAAATCATAATCTTCAATCATCTTTAAATTTTCCAAAGAGATGTCTTTTTTATTAGATCATATTCTAAGGGTGAGTTTGGTAGAAAGGAAAATATTTCTAGAAAATGTTTTCTTGAAAAACAAGTAGATTTTAAACTTATTTTTTCATGTTTAGTTGGTGAGTAGAAATATTTTTTAATGTTTAGTTGGTGAATGAAAAATATTTTTTAGAAAATATCTTTTATTTTTGGATGCCCTTTAGAAAAATAATTTCTAACCCGTGGCGTAAAAAATGAAACTTTAAAATTTTGATTATTTTTCAAAAATATTTTTTTAGAAATTTTTTTGACGGGGATGGGGATGGCTGGGTAAGGGAAAGGGTAAGGGTGACGTAAATATTGAAAATTTTAAAATTAGGAAAAATTTTAATTTTTAATTTTATTATTTTTTTGGATGAGGAGGGCCGGGTTTGGGGTATGTGATAGGCTAAGAAAAAAATATTGAAGGATAAAGTAGAGTTTTAGAAAATGTTTTCCTTAATTTTTGAAGGGAAGTCATTTTTTCCTTAATACCAAACACACCCTAAATAAGTAAAGATTTGAGTTAATATCATTTATATTGGGAGGAAAAGAGGAAAATTGAAAAGAGAGGGACATGTGAGAGTTTGTATCATTTATATTGAGAGGGAAAAAGGAAAATAAAAAACGGTACACAATTGAACCCTTAACTTCCCTAAAAACAAAACCTTCAAACTGGTCACGGGACCAACACATTCATCAGGAAATTTATTCACGGGGTGTTGAACGTTTAATATAGCTAAATTTTGAAGAAATTACTATATATATAAACAATTTTAGGTCGAGTTTAATGGATGCTCAAGCACTCGAAAGATATGATGTTTAGAAAAGAAAGTTATATGTAATTAATGGATAGTATTGTTCTAAACCTTCTGTTCGATCAAGTTGATGGCTTAAGTCAAACTTTAAAAATATGTGTGAATATATATAATAAAGTTTGTATATGTTCTCATTTCAAATTTGTTTATATTGATAATAACCGAGCCATTTTGCACACATCTCTATCATTCATAGACTTAAGTAATGTTGTAACATCATTCATAGACTTAAAGTAATGTTCTAAAAAACATTTAAAATCAACGTAACATTTGTTAAAACTTTTATGACCTAATAATTTCAATTTTTCCTATTCAGTAAAATGTTAAAAATATTGTCATATGTCTGTTCAAATATATTTGGGCATCTATTTTATGAGGTATTAAAAGAAAATTTGATGCTCAATATTATAAGAGTCTCTTAAACACTAGATGATATTACTTATACTATATGATCTTTGATTAAATCATACATTACACCACTTATACTATAGTCTTTATTTGCACCTACCTGTTAAATTTGTTCTTGAAATACTTGTTCCCCACACTAGTAATATGACCACCATTTACATAAATTGGTACGGAAGGAGTATTAAATTTCTTCCAAGTTCGACTAGTGTTCTCATACAAAGTAATGACTTTTCTCTCATGCTTGATGTGATTAAAGCAATAATGGTGAAAGAACGCAACTTAATTACACATTGCAATATTTTGTATGGAAATATCTCTACGAAAAATAAGTAAGTTTTTTATTTATTTATTTTAGTGTTCGATAGGTAAGTAAAATATATATTTTTTTTAAAAGTATTAGTATGAAACATAATCTAGATAAATAGTATAGGACGTGGAGTCGGGAACATGAGCTAAAAGAGTGAGGTGAAGATGAGGTGTGTTGGAGCGTGGAGGACGCAAATAATGTAGAATGCAACTTGTTTTTTTCCTACTTCCATTTTACTCATTTTTATGGAACTTAATTTTATACAAAAAATATTTTTTAAAACTTTTGATAAAACATGATAAAATTAGAAAATATTTTTATCACCGAACATACCCTTAATTTGTAAAATAGATCAAGTACGTTGATCCCAATTAATTTTGTCTAGCTGTAGATTGGTTTCACGGGACTAACTTTATGAATGCAATTAATTTTGCATTATTTACTTCCTTTTTTAAAAAATAAGTTTTCACTTTATTTTAAAATTAGTATTTAATTATAAAATATACTTACATAGTAAAATTATAGCTCAAAACTTACCTTATAAATCTATAGATCAAAGCACAATATAGTAAATAATATTATACATTCAGTATACAACAATATACAAAACTTTCTTTTCTCTTTTTACGAAAATGTTCTAAAATTTGATACATAACATCATACACCCAATCAATAATATTAAATAAAAATTTATAAAAGACATCTATACATCATATACAATTTGATATATTATTATATAAAAAAAAGTGATTCCGTATTCTTTTTGAATTAAATCATTAAATTCATCCACAAACACCTCAAAAACTATCCCAAGTCACCCACAAATTTATAATTAGGCTCCTCAATACGTTAGCGATCTTTTTCAACAATATCAACTCGAAACCGAACTTATTTGAGAAAATTCAATTTTGAAAAAACTTCGAGCTTCAACAATAACTGAACACCAATTTTGAGAGAAGACAGTTTCTCCGCCTCATAACACAACTCTCAGAAAAACCCAAATCCAATAATTTCCAATTCCATAATACGCTTATTCCCTTTTTCAAATTTCTACCTTACTTAAAAGACTAAATCTCAATATGTATTATCTGATACATAAATGCTAATTAAGCAGCAAATTTTGTCAAATTATAATTAGTTTCAATTTTACTAGATAATGATCTCATCTTTTGAACTTTTAATTTTTCTTGTTTATTCACAGATCCACATCATTAGTTTTTTTATAAAAAAAAATAATAATTATGAGGTGGCATTTAACGTTTGTTGGGTCGAGTATTCAAGCCAATTTGATAAAATAATCATGAAATTTGGCTGATTTAGATAAGCATCGCAAGCATTAGCTAAATAATGTAAAATAATTTTATGAGTTGAGCTAAAATGTAATTATCTCAATAAAATTTTCAAGTCCAACTTAAAATTGGATTACAAATTTGAAAAAAAAAAAAACTCTAAATTTATTTTCAAACTTCATCTTCATACCAATAATATAGTCCCTCGAGGGATCAAACAAAGTATTCGTTTTCCCATTTGCAAAAATATAATCAATATAACTTAATCTTCAATTTCAACTTTATAAGTTTTAAATAAATTAAAAAATAATAATCTGTGAACCCTACTAAAATTTGTGATGTGGAAAAAGTTACTCCCTCTGTCCCAATTTATATGACTTACTTTCTTTTTTAGTCAGTCCCAAAAAGAATGACACATTTCTATATAAAGTAACAATTTAACTATAAAATGTCTATTTTACCCTTAATGAAATGATTTCCAGCCACACAAAATTCTATCATTCATTTTAGACCACAAGTTTTAAAAGTCTTCCTTCCTTTCTTAAACTTCGTGTCGAGTCAAAGCACCTCACATAAAATGGGACGGAGGGAGTATATGTTATTGGGAATGAGATTATTATTGATCGCTAATATATCTTGTTATCGGCTTTCTTGTTGATGTACCTTTTTTTGTTGGGTATTAATTACCCTGACTTTTTTACCATAAATAGGTTTTCCTTTTAGGAAAATGTTTTGGATTGGCTAGTCATTTTCTTGTAGGAAAAGGTTTAGAACTCTATAAATAGAGGTTTGTTCCTTCTAACTTAATCAACATTCACAATATAGTCCTAGGAGATTTGAGAGATTTGGTTGG
>NC_064293.1:28164169-28228348 GCF_019186545.1 Solanum stenotomum | reverse complement strand
AATTTCATAATATGTATATGTAATTTTAAGAGATGAGTGAATTAAAAAGAGCAATTCCTTCCTTAAAACTCTAAAGGGACACGTGGCTTTGATCAGGACCTCTATTGAAGATTATAAGTAAACTTCTCAAGCAAAAACTAGTATAAATGGAAAGCTCTTTGTTTCCATTTTTCCATCAACAAAAAGTTTCAAAGCAATTATTATGACTAGTTTCAACAAGTTAACAATCTTTCTCATTCTCACAATTTTCCTCACATCATCATGGGCCAACAACACTCATGATGACTTTCTTGAATGTCTTTATCCTCACCAAACTATGAACTCAAACACAATATCACAAGTCATCCACACTCCCAAAAACACATCATATTCCACCATTTATAACTCCTTTACAGATAATCTAAGGATAACATCCAACTTCAAACCATCCTTTATTTTCACTCCTACCAACGAATCTCAAATCCAGGCAACTATACATTGCTCCAAGATACATGACCTACAAATTAGAATTCTAAGCGGTGGACATGACTATGAGGGTCTTTCATACATTTCGGAGACCCCCTTTGTCGTAATTGATCTTAGAAACCTAAGATCAATCTCCATTGACACCGAAAAGAAGACTGCTTGGATTCAAGCTGGCGCCACCATAGGGGAAGTTTACTAGAATCGCGGAAAAAAGTAAAAAATTGGCCTTTGTTGCTGGGGTTTGCCCAACTGTTGGTGTTGGTGGACACTTTAGTGGTGGAGGCTATGGCATGATGTCACGAAAATTTGGCACTGCTGCTGATAACATCATTGATGCTAAGATAATTGATGCTAATGGGGGAATCCATGATCGAAAATCAATGGGTGAGGATCTTTTTTGGGCTATTAGAGGAGGTGGCGGGACTAGTTTTGGTCTCATTATGTCATGGAAGGTGAAATTACTCGATATTCCTGAAAAGGTGACCGTGTTCAAAGTACCACGAACATTGAAACAAAATGTTACTCAACTTGTTTACAAATGGCAACATATCGCTGACAAAGTTGATGATAATCTCTTACTTAGGCTCTTCCTGAGGAGTAGTAAATCTTCATTCAAGGGTGGACAAAGGATTGTCCACGCCCTTTTCAAAACAATGTTCGTTGGAGGAGTGAATGAACTCCTCCAGGAAATGCAAAATAGGTTCCCGGAACTAGGGTTAGTGAAAGAAGATTGCATTGAGATGAGTTGGATCGAATCTATACTCTTCTTTGCCAATTTCCCTAGGGGAACAGCACTTGATGTGTTACTAAATTGGAATACAACTAATCAAGGATACTATTTCAAAGGGAAATCAGACTATGTCCAACAACCAATTTCTATAAATGGTCTTGAAGGTATATGGAAATTATTCAACCAAGTAGACGAAAATTCGGCAGAATTACAATTTAGTCCTTATGGAGGAAAGTTGAGTAACATCTCAGAATCTGAAACTCCCTTCCCTCATAGAGCTGGAAATATATTCATGATCCATTATTCGGTGGCTTGGGGGGGAATAAAAAATTCTCAAAAAAACATAGCTTGGATTCGAAAACTTTATGAATACATGGCTAAGTATGTGTCAAAATCTCCTAGAGCAGCTTATTTCAACTATAGAGATCTTGATTTAGGAGTGAACAATATTAATGGAAACACTAGCTATGAACAAGCAAGAGTTTGGGGAGTGAAATATTTCAAGAACAACTTTGATAGATTGGTGAAAGTGAAGACTAAATTTGATCCAACAAATTTCTTTAGGAATGAACAAAGTATTCCTCCACTATCATCTGAAGTTTAGAAGTAATTTATGCAGTTTAAATGCAAATTAAGCCATTACTGGTTTCTAAAAATAAGGCTTTTAATACAACTCTTTTATGTATTAACTGGAGGCATGATATATCCAGAAAAAAAAAAGTTTACATGAATTCAATTCTATGACTTTAAATTTAAAATAAATTTTGAAAGATTAATTCAAAGTTCACTAAAAATTTAGGCATAAGCTTGAGTTTAGGATAGAGTAGCCTCCAAGAATCCTAACAGGAATTGAATACGTCTTGTAGAGTCACTAGAATTAAATGTGTCTTGCAGAGTCACCTAAATTTTCAATGTCTACCAATGTTCCTGCTTCCAAGCTTGTCGGAGTATAGACTTTATGAAACTCAAAAACAAGACTTGAAGTACTGATCATTCTTCCACCTTTGCGATTTTGTGGCTTCGGATTTAAAGATTTGATTTGTATGAAGAGAAGAGATGAATGATAGATTTTGTCCCAGGCAATNTATATATATATATATATATATATATATATATATATATATATATATAATATTTGACTTCCATAAACAATCTATGGTATTAACTTTTGATTTTCTATGATACTTTTAAAATAAATTAAAAACTAAACATTAATTTGTTAAATTACTTACACCAACATCTTTGGTCGCGGTCATGGATATACATGCGATTGGTAGAAATAATTAATACTTGGTTCTCCATTTATAATATGTTTGTAACTTTGTGTTCTCTTTTAAGTTTATTATGTGTCTCAACAAGATTGAGGGCTTAAAGTTAAACTCTATAGAGAGATTGATTTTAATTTGTTTTTTAGTTGACATATATAAATTGAAAATTAATTTATGTTTTATCTGCGATGAATCCCCCCAAAACAGTTATTGCACAATTGCATCAGATATTTGCAAATTTTTTTTGGGGAAGCACAGGAAGTCTCAAAGGGAAGCATTGGGTAGCGTGGGAGGATATGTGTTTTCCCAAGGAAGAAGGAGGATTAGGTTTTCGATCATTGCACGATGTTAACCTTGCTTTGTTTGCCAAATTGTGATGGAAGTTTAGGACATATACTTCATCCTTATGGTGTAGTTACATAGGAAATAAATATTGTAAAAAGCTACATCCTGTTGTTGTGAGGAGTACTGGAACATTCCATGTATGGAGAAAAATGTTATCCGTACGATAGGAAGTGGAGCATGAGATTTGGTGGCAAGTGAAAGCGGGAAATTCTAGTTTCTGGTTTGATAACTGGACAAAACAAGGGGCATTATATTTTACAGAAGAGGAAGATGCAAAAGAATATGAAATAGAAGTGAAAGAGTTCATTGACAATGGTAATTGGAGAGTAGAGAAATTACAGAAACTGATCTCGGAGGGAATGTCTGATCACATTGTAGAGAACATTAAGCCGATCACTAGTGAACTAAATGATAAGGTCTGGTGGATGGGGAGTACAACATGAGAGTTCACCGTGAAATCAGCATATCATATGTTAAGGAAGAAGAGGGAACTCATAGAATGGATGAAACATATATGGATAAAAGGTCTGCCGTTTAAGATCTCTTTTTTCTTATGGAGGGTATGGAAGAAATGAATTGCTACGGATGACAATTTGAAGAAGATGAGAATGTAAATTGTATCTAAATGTTACTGTTGTGAGAAGGGGGGATTGGAAACCATGACACACTTATTACTAACAGCTCCCATAGCTAAAAGGTTATGGAAGCAGTTTGCTTCCTATGCAGGTTTTAGCATTGATGGATTAACAAATTTTTAGATGGTAGGAGTATGAAGGAAGTCCAAAATTGCAGTAGATCATGAAGGCCATACCAGCCATAGTCATATGGGAACTTTGGAAGAGAAGGAATTCTACAAGACATGGTAAAGAGGTCTCTTTCAATAAAAATGTACTTTCATTGTCAAAGGACAATACATCAATTGACAAGAGTCAAGTTCCCATGGATTAGAGATATTCCTTATCATTGGCAAGGGATGTTTGATTCATTACAAGGATACAAACCTAAACTGTATTATCAGTTAGTACAGTGGTCAAGGCCGGAGGAAGGATGGATAAAATGTAATACGGATGGTGTAAGCAAAGGTAATCCGGGAGTGAGTTCTTATGGTTTCTGTATTAGAAATGAAAATGGAGATTTATTGTATGCGAAAGCAAAGAGGATAGGAGTAACTACAAACATGATAGCATAATTAATTAACAGGAATATGGCAGGCATTGAGATATTGCAAAGCAAAAGGTTATGATCATATCAAGTTAGAGACTGATTCTCTAAGTTCTAAAAACATGATTAGGAAGGAGTGGAGAATACCTTGGGAGCTAAATGAGAGAATAGAGGAGATTCATGAACTAATGAATACATTACACATTCATATAAAGCACATCTTCAGGGAAGCAAATCAATTAGCTGATTTCATCACAAATACAGCTATAGATCAAGAGGAAAAACAACAATTTCTGAATTTCAACCAGTTACCAAGCAGGGCAAAAAAGATTTTGAACATGGATAAACAATAAATAGCAACAATCAGGATAAGAACAAGGAGGATCACACGCAGTCCATAACATGAAAAGCAGAGGAGAGACCACAGAGTCACACAACTACATTAATATTTACATCAAGGTTTGTAGTCAGTTAAACGACAAGATAGTTGCGCAAAAACAAACTAGCCTAAGCTATATCAGCACAACAAAAAGTGAGACAAACACCAGTGAAAAGTGAGAATCGCAGAACCAGATATTCATTGAAGTCCTTATGTCCAGCTAGGATATCAGTCAAAAAGAAATTTGAGAGCAATTTTCGTCCTGCTTCACATCAAATGAGGAGTATTAAGGAAGAATTCAGCTGAAACAAAAGAAAAAGGAAAAGAGAAATACTTACAGATCTGCAAATTTGGAGCACTAGGTTTCGACTCTCTTACGAGATTCTCCACCGGAAGATACACCTACAGAGAAGAAGACATTTTCAGAATCAAGGAAGAAAGAAGATGGATGGAAATGTACATATTTGTTTAATTGTGTTTTTTTTTGTTGTTTTCTCTGTTTCATGGTCTCATTTTAGTAATTCAATTTTTCGATATTTTATGTCTAACCCTACTAATTATAATGGGTGATTAAGGGGTAATAACTCACTTGGAACTAGAGAAATGACGACTTTTAGGGTCTGTTTGGAAAGCCACCTGGTAATTGGAATTGGTGTAATTACTAGGGTAGTAATTACCAACCTAGTAACTACACTGTCTAGTAATTACATTAACATGTTTGGTTGCCACAGTGTAATTATACTGTAATTACCCATGTCCTGTTTGGATGCCACAGTGTAATTACACAGTTAAATTTAAAATAAATTAGATTTTAAGTAAATAATATTACTACTTAAATTAATTAATGAATACAAAAGTTTTTTCAAGCCTAGATTTTCCAGCATTACACATCAAAATTATGCTTGAGATGGCAAAAAGAAACTGATTGCATCCTCAGTGATAATAGTTGTGCTTGCAATAATGGCATAACTTGGGTGACATACAAGTGGTGTAGCAGTGAAACAGAAAAAAAATGTGGAGTTAACAAGATTTACCATCATGAATGACATCAGACCAAAAATATTTGAAGAAATGTTGCTCTATCATTCATGAGTTGTGATAACAGACTACTCCAAATACATATGAACTTAAGTCCCTTGCAACCTCCATCCACAAGCTAGACTACTCCCATTCCTTTTCCCCACTAATTTGTCCAACGACTAGGATAATTGACAAAAGGCAATTTCTTACAATGTTGGCAACTTGTATTGCACATGATTTACATCATTGATCTATATGGCATATGCGTACATACGTACTTAGAAGTATATTTTTTGCTACAACATAACCTTTTTTATACAGTCAAGTCACAACAAAACTAAGAGAATCATTCGATCTATGATATTCACGTAATTGCTCTAGCATTCCATATTTGTTGAGCTATTTCATCTCTCAGATTGCACATATATTGTTTATCAGCATCTGTCGGTCCTCGTCCAATGTCTTCTTCATCAGAATCAGCATCAGAGTCAATATCATTCAAACCGTGAGAATCTTCTATTTCCTCTTCCATGTGTTCTTCAAAGTATGAATCCTGCCAATTCCACTTACGAATGAAATTATGAAGTATGCAACATGATAGTACAATCCAACCTTGTTTTTTGATGGAATACGGAGGAGGAGTCGTTAATATAGGAAATCTTTTTTTCAAAACAGCAAATGTCCTCTCTACGACAATTCGAAGTTTTGAATGTCTCAAGTTATAGAGCTCACGAGCATTTTGTGGTGCTTGTGTTTGGCTCCATTCTCTCAAATGATATCGTGCACCACGATAAGGTGGTAGAAAGCCCTTTGTATTTGCATAGCCTGCATCAACAATGGAATATTTTCCTACAAAATTACAAGTATCAGCTTGAACTCTTTAGAAAAATAAATAATATCACTATTTGAATTATTAGTAAATTACCATTCGGAATTTTCAATCTATTTTGTGATCTTTCCCAAACAGCATTTCTTAACACTTTAGAATCCGAAGCAGAGCCTTCCCAACCACTAAGCATGCATTGAAATTTCATATCAAAATCTACAACAGCAAGGACATTTTGAGAAAGAACTCCTTTACGATTTCTATATCTCGGTTGTTCTTCCATGGGTATTAGTGCAGGAATATGAGTTCCATCTATAGCTCCAACGCAATCCTTCAAAAAGCTTACAATAAATTTTAAAATATGACACAAAACAATTATAAAATTTTAACTAGTAAAAGTAAATGTAATGCTAAAAACTAACCTTGAACCAAGGATAAAAAAAATGGATTAGAGGATATTTCATGCGAGATATCTTTTCCTGCCTGTTTCACATAGTATTTCCCTAATCGGAGACAAGCTTTCAAGCACTTGTTAAAATAACGGCTAATTGTTTCTCCTGAATGTTGAAAACGATTTTGCACAACTCTATTCCTTTCATTATGAGCTAACGTAAATAAAAATATAGCCAGTTGTTCTTCAACTCTAACCATTCTTGAATCATTTAATAGACCTCTTGTTTTCATCTCATCTGCAAATTGCAAGAAACATCCAACATTCATACGTAATAGGTCATAGCATCCACGAGGATGTCCTTCAATCAAATATTTAATAAACTCAGCTCCAGTTAAAATTGATCCATGCACTCTTTTTTTGGATCCAACACCAAAATAACTTGCAATGATACTAATTAAAAGTACACATTTTGCCAGAAACACCATGACGTGATCATCCTTTGCCATCCTATTTGACAAGTAAATGAATTAATTCTAGAAAAGATAATCTAGAAGAGAAGAGATAATATCATATTCAATCTTAACAAAACATAAGATAAGTAACGTAATTTCAAAACAAAGAAGAGATAATACCATATACAATCTTAACAAAACATAAGATAAGTCTTAGGATTAACTCTAGAATAGATAATCTAGAAGTAAATAAGATACCAGCCCAAAACGTCATTCGAACAACAAAATATGCTTTTAAACGACATCACTCAATATAAATCAAGTTTGCGCATGACCTATTTCTTTCTAAGCTCTGGAGGCATAACAGTAAAAAATTCAACATTTCTCTTATCTATAAGGAGGTCAACAATTTGCATAGTCCATTCATCATCGAAGTCTAATTCCAATATCTGTTTTTTGGTTCATGTTGTAGCCTTATTTGTTCTTCGGCTATTGCTGTCCATCGATCAACAGATTTTGCCAAGCTATTTCCAATAGAATTCTTAATTCTCTTTGGACGTGATGTCAAAGTTGGTTGCTCATCTAAATGACTTTTTCCTGCTCTTTTTTCTTGATTAGATGATTGAGTTATTTCAGGACTAGTAAAGTTCATGTTCTGAACAAAATATCCATCTTCCTGGTCAACAAATTGTGTATCTTCAACAGGTATGGTAACTTTTTCAGCAACTATATCATCATCGGTGAATTCACTTTGAAAATCCTCGACATCATTAATTTCATACCCATTCCTACCATCAGCGACAGTATCTCCAAAAATTAATGCCAACGTATTATAGTCTAACAACGTCTTCGTCCTATACTTAGAATCTTTTGGGTGTGCCTATTATATTATCAATAGTCTTAAATCAGAAAATAAATAACATAAATTTAAACTATATCGAGAAAAAAATAAGAATATATGTAACTCACTGCAAGGTATTGCTCCCAGACATCATTTTCAACATCAACTTTTCGAGTTTCTTCATTCCACCCAAATTCACTATGCTGTGACATTCTCTTCATAGTAGCATATATCTTCTTCAAAGTCCTCATCCTATTTTTCATTGTAGTCTTATCTAATTTGTCCCCATATGGCTTGTTCATTTCTTTTTCTACACTATCCCATCCTTCAGTGGTTAAGCCTCCTGGTTGTGTTCTTCCTAACTTAACTTGTTCAGCAATAAAGTAAATGAAATGTTCATCTTAAACTTCACTCCATTTGGTGTATGATTTTCCAACCTTAGGTGTTTGGTTAGTTGTCATCCTACATAAATGAAAATATTAAAAATTTCAAGGCAAAAAAGTACTTCACTAAAGCAGACTTTGATTAATTTGGCAAGGTGAACTTGATTGTTCTTAGAATAACATGAGGAGTAATTTACATCATGCTCACATTTACCAAATGACTATGACTAATCACATATATCAAGTGTGGCAAGAGAGGAATCAAAAATTATTTTGATTTGACGCATCATCCAGGAAGTGATGTACAAGGCCAGTTTCAAGCCCAAGCTAGCAACGAGGACATCAAACATGAACTGTTAACCCATTTAAAGTTTGTTTGGTAGGCTGACTAGGAGTTGATATTTTGTTTTGCTACTTACTATTGCTACCAGTGATAATATTATGCATTGTAACAATCAACTAATATACAATTTTAAATACAAAGAGTGTAAATGGAAAGAAATCAAGAGCAGAGGTGTATCGATTGATGCAAACTTCACAACCTGAAGTCGTCAAATTACAGTTCTCAGTCACTCTTGTACCAACTCGCTAATACACCAACAGTTGCAGAGATGATAACATAAACACCAACCAAATCAACAAGATTTCCACCTATACCAACTGACATTCACCGATCAGAACCAATCATAAAAATAAAGTAAATATGCAGTTCTTATCTTTAGTATTTCAATAATATCATGTGCCCCTTCATCAACTTAATACCCAGAGCCTACAAGTAAATACGCAGCCCAATCTCAATAGAAACAAACAGTGAAAACAACCATAAAAATCCTCAACAAATATTGGCACAAATCATGAACTCAATCAATCTCTAATTAAATAAGGCATGGTTTGACTTTAGACACCAAATCCAGTTCCAATTTACTATAAAAAATTAAAGAAAAAAATTAATTCTCATATTTATTTTAATCTCAAGAACTAATAGGAGAAAATACAAAGATCAAACTCATACATAATCTACCTAGACATCAAAATTTGAAAGTAAAATGAATCAGAAAGAAGTCTTACTTTGAAAGAAGATGCACAAGGTTTGTTCTTGTCCCGTTGAAAGAAATGGAAATGTCCAGACAAAATGAAAGAAGTGACCTTTTGGTGTTTCAAATAAAAATATATTAAAAAAGATAATATTAAAAAATTCATGTAATTACATGGTGTAATTACACTCAATTCCTTACCCTCCCCAAGGAATTGAGGAGTGTAATTACACCCCTTCAATTACACCCAATTCTCCTTTTACCATGTAATTACTTGGTCTACCAAACAGGACAAAGAGAATAATTACACCAATTATATTAATTTCCAATTCCATTGTGTCCTTTCAAACATACCCTTAGAAGATTTTAGATGTAACTAATTTCTTAGAAGCATTTTTTAGAATCTTGAAAAATGTGAAGGACTAAGGTCTAACAGTGTTTTTGGTACCAAAAATATAATTTTCATTTATAAAATAAGTGCCACTTTTTTAAAAATTTATTATAAAGTAATGCAGTTACAAAATTGACTTTTCTACTTTTGTTACGTTGAAAATTCATTTCTTTGATTTTTATGAGATTCATTCTCTTTAAAACTATATTACTTCCTCCATTCCATATTAACTTAAGTTTTGAGCTTTTTTTCATTTTTCAAATTAACTTAAGTTTTCAATCTTCAAGACTATTTTTAAAATAGGAAAAATCCTTTTGGCCAGAATGAAAAAAAGACATGTTCACATTATAAACTAGTTTGTTTTTGGACATTTTACCCTTTAACTTAAATATTAAATATATTCTTCAATTATGTTTCTAATACATTAAAAATGATTAATGAGATTAATTATTGATGATTTCATAGTTAAACATGGGAAAGGAACCAAAAAATTGACCAAAGAAAACATAAGTCTCACCCACTCTTCTCAGTTGAAATTTTCAAGATCTAAAAAAATACAAAATAATCTATATATATATATATATTACAGTAGTAGTAAAAAAATAAAAAAATATATCTCTTTTTCAATTTCAAATTTTTTCCCGTTTTACTTATTCTTTTTGTTTATTTATTTTCCATTTCTTATTTCTTAATGATAAGAAATTTTTTGAAAAAGTATAAAAGAGAGTAAAGTGTAGATTATCTATTTAAATTTATAATTTCTAATCGTGAAAAGATAATTTATATCTAAATTTAAATATTAAATTTTTTTATCAACAACACTCAAAAATAAAATCTGAAATTGACCGAGTTGGCTAAACAATTACTCTTATTTATTTAAAGGAGTTGTTGTTACGCATTGATTTTCTAGAAAAAAATTAATGATAAAATATACTTTATCCAATTATACTCAGAATGTATGTGAACAAAATATGAAGAAAACTCAAATTATCATCATGTTTCCTCTTATGTGATTGTCTTCATATCTTCGATTGCATATGAATCACATCATACACAAAGAAAGACTCATTAGAATTAATTTTTATTTATTATTTTAGTAATAGAGACGCATACAATTTTTTTTGAATAAAAACGTTGATGGTGCTTCATTGAAAAATTATAATAACACGGAAAGGATATAGAAAGTTCTTTATGATTTCAAAATAAACTTTTATAAAAAAAAAATTGAAAGAAAAACATCTTCATAGTTCTCTGATGATAATGACAACACAAATTTGTTAAGCATGAACTAGATTAAAGTTTCATCACATATATATTTTTCTTTATTAGTTATTTGTTGTTTTATAAAAATAATTATTTGTTAGTAAATGATATGCTAAAATATTAAGTATACATAGTTGTAGTCACAATATTATTATTTATTTTTTTGCTCTCAAATTAATATTTGTTTCAAACTGATTGAGAATTTTTAAAATTAAGTAATTTTATTGCATTTATTATATAAATAAATTTAAATTACCTATTTAAATAATTATTTAAATTACATTTTAAATAATTTTTTATATATAATGTAAAATAGTTCAATAATAACAATCAAAACTTAAAATACTTTAGAATTGGTAGACATCAACACATTAAAGAAATACTAAAAATCATATGGTTCATAAGTGTAGATCCTATTTAACAATAACCCAAGCTAGTTACACATTAATGTTGTAATATTGCATATTTGTTAATTATTATGTTTTGATAAATTAAACTACATATTCAAATTTTATGTTTGGTTATTATGTTTTAAAAAATTAAACTACGTATTTATAACTACATATTTAAAAATTAAACTACATATTAATAAATTTTTTATGTATTTCTATAATGTGCTGATGTTATACTTTATTTATACACATTAAACATATTGTAATTTATTATATACATAAAATACATCTATTTTAAAGTATTATAATTGATAAGTAGGTATTGAGTGATCTTTTATTCATTTGTTTTGAAATATCCACTTAATTAATATTATTGGAATAACTGAATTTTTTATTCATGGTTAAAATTAGTGAAATAATTTCACCATTTTCTATATATGTTAATTCTTGTGTGGAATGATTATAATATAAAAAATTAATGTATTATTTATGGCATAGTTATATATGTCTTATCATCAATTATTTTTAGAAATATCTAACTTTCAAAATAATTTTTTTCTCTTGAAAAACATCCATTATATAGACTAATCTATTTAGTTGATTATATTTAAAGAAAAACTTAATTAAACTCTTTTAATCTATGCTTAATTACTATATTTTACTAATTTTTTATTACAAAATAATTACGTATAATCTTAAGTAGATAAGATAGTCATTTGTAGTTATTATTAATGAGAAATTTAATTGTATCTTTTCAATAAACAGGTTTATTTTAAGCGAAAAAATAATTTTTCAAAGGTATGCGTTGACACCTTATGATCATAATTGAGTTCAGGGGAGAGGTAGAGGAAGGAATGTATGTTATGTATATGTAGAACATAATTTGGTATATAATGAAAAAAATATTAATGTATAAAAACAAAATTACAAAAATATTTTTTTAACCAAAGCATACAATTTTTTTATTAACTAAACAATATTTATTTTTAAAAATAAATTGGATAAACTATACACACAAAAAAATATACAAAAAAACATTTTTTCATTTTCCTTGGCAGCAAAATAGTTTGTGTTTTAGTAGTTCAAGGAGTTTGGGAAATATAAAAAAGTTAGTTTGAGGAAATAAATGCAAAAATTAAAACAAGGATATTCTAGTCTTTTTACATTTCTAGTCAAATATTTCTGGCCATTTAGCATTACCCTTTAAAATATTCTTCCAATTTTACCCTTAAAGTTAGTATTGGAATTAGTTATTACTCCCTCCGTCCCTATTTAGTTGTCCACTTTAAAAATGGCACACATATTAAGGCAACAATGATTAGCATAGTGAAGTTACAATTTTGCCCTTATTAATTATGATTCCAAAATAAATTAATTCAAGATAACTAATCAATGTTGGGAGAAGTTTAAATGAGGGTATAATTGGAATTTTTTTTTGTCCTTTCTTGATTCGTCAAAATGGACAAGTAAATAGGGACATCTAAAAGAGGAAATATTGACAAGTAAATAGGAACGGAGGGAGTATAATTAATGTTTAGTTATTTTTGACAATAATTAATAAGGGTAAAAATGGAAAATTATGTTCAATTTATGTCCTAACCTACTTTTCTTCAAGGGTGTGAAACACCTCAAAGCTTAAGTTAATATGAAATGAAAATTAGAAAATTCCAAAAAAGTCATAAAAATTGCAACAAGCTGAACATTAGAAGCTATAAAATAAAAGTAATGGACAAACAAATCCTCAAGCTATTGTAGAAATTTAACATATTTGGTCGCGGTCATTGATATACATGCGATTGGTAGAATTAATTTATACTTGGTTCTCCATTTATAATATGTTTGTAACTTTGCGTTCTCTTTTAAGTTTGTTGTGTGTCTCAACGAGATTGAGGGCTTAAAGTCTAACTCTATAGAGAGATTGATTTTAATTTGTTTTTTAGTTGACATATATAAATTGAAAATTAATGAAATACTCAGTGTAATCATACCAATGAGATATATAAACAATGCAAATTATCAATGAAAAAATATAATATACAATAAGAATAATAATGAAACCTGACTCAATAATTTAAAAAGTTGATATAATGATATTGAAATAGTATTGACTTGTTGTTGTACTTAAATTTGAAGAAGACACCCAAATAAAAATAGAAAAATTGATCTTTTTTAAACAGACAACTATAGATTTTGCATAATGTAGAAGATTTTACCGTTTGGAAGACTTAAGAATATTCAATAATAAAAATTGTGAAACGAAAATGAAAAAGGTAAATATAGTAATAATAAGATGTAAATGAGGCAACAAAATAAATAGTCATATGAGAAAAGTTATACAATTACCGAGGTAAAAAGTTATTATATTTTCTATCCAAAAAGTTCTTTTCAAATTTAATAATACATGAGATTTTCTTAACCATATATCTTTAAAAAAAATTGAGGACTTCAAAGTTACTTTAGTAATTTTATAGTCGAACCAGACGTGAAAGGAGCCTAGGATCTCTATTTGTTTCCACTCTTCCGATTGAGAAATATGAAGTTCATAAAAAGTGGAAATGATGCTCATAATTATCGTGTTTGTATAACAATAAGTCATGCAAATCATACGTTAGATAGAACAAATGAGCAAGTTAGTGTAATGTTTTTACGTGGGGAACAAGTATTAATTGAATTAAAGGAAAAGGAGGTAAGGTTTGATTCCCCTCTAACTAATGTTCTTTTTTTTATTTGAAGTGAAATGGATATGGTAGCGGTCTTGCCTAACCCCGCATCACATAGGAAGTGAACACTCCATTAAATGGTAAAAAAATAAAAAATAAAAATTTAACTCTTTCCATTTTAATGTAAGCTTCCCAAAGCCAAAACTAGTATAAATAGAAGCTCTTTGTTATCATTTCTTCATCAATTTTTTTTTTGCAAGAAATCATGACTAGGTTCAAAAAGTTAACAATCTTTCTCTTTCTCTCAATTTGCCTTTTATCATCATGGGCCAACAAAACACATGATGATAACCTTGATGAATGCCTTAATCACAAAATTATGAACTCAAACTCAACATCACAAGTTATCTACACTCCTAATAATTCATCATATTCCACCATTTATCACTCCTTTTCAAATAATTTAAGGATAACCTCAGAATTGAAACCATCAATTATTTTAACTCCTAATGATGAAACTCAAATCCAGGCTGCTATATATTGCTCCAAGAAACATGGCCTACAAATTAGAATTCGAGGCGGTGGACATGACTATGAGGGACTTTCATATATTTCGGAGACCCCCTTTGTTGTAATTGATCTTAGAAACCTAACATCAATCTCTATTGATACCAAAAAAAAGATTGCTTGGATTCAGGCTGGCGCGACCCTAGGGGAAGTTTACTATAGAATTGCAGAAAAAAGTAAAAAATTAGCCTTTGTTTCTGGGGTTAGCCCCGTTGTTGGTGTTGGTGGACACTTCAGTGGTGGAGGCTATGGAATGATGTCACGAAAATTCGGTACTGCTGCTGATAACATCATTGATACAAAATTAATCGATACTAATGGACGAATTCAGGATTGAGAATCAATGGGTGAGGATCTATTTTGGGCTATTAGAGGAGGTGGAGGGACTAGTTTTGGTCTCATTATATCATGGAAGGTGAAATTACTTGATATTCCAGAAAAGGTGACCGTGTTCAATGTGCCACGAACATTGGAACAAAATGCAACTCAACTTGTTTACAAATGGCAACATATCGCAGACAAAGTTGATGGCAATCTCCTCCTCAGGCTCTTCATGAGAAATAGTGAATTTCCATTCGGGGGTGGGCAAAGGGCTATCTACGCCTTTTTCTCTACAATGTTTGTTGGAGGAGTAGATGAACTCCTCCACGAAATACAAAAGAGCTTCCCAGAACTAGGGTTAGTGAAAGACGATTGCATTGAGATGAGTTGGATCGAATCTATACTCTTCTTTTGCGGATTTCCCTAGGGGCACATCACTTGATGTGTTACTAGATCGGACTAATCAAATAGGATTCTTCAAAGGGAAATCAGACTATGTCCAACGTCCAATTTCTATAAATGGTCTTGAAGGTATATGGAAACTACTCAATCAATTATTAAGTGAAAACTTGGGGGTTGAATTACAGTTTAGTCCCTATGGAGGAAAGTTGAGTGATATTTCAGAATATGAAATTCCTTTCCCTCATAGAGCTGGAAATATATTCATGATCAAGTATGCGGTGTATTGGGGGGAAATAGAAAATTCTCAAAGTAACATAGCTTGGATTCGAGAACTTTATGAATACATGGGTAAGTATGTGTCAAAATCTCCTAGAGCTGCTTATTTCAACTATAGAGATCTCAATTTAGGAATGAACAACAAAGGAAACACAAGCTATGAACAAGCAAAAATTTGGGGGGGAGAAATATTTCAAGAACAACTTTGATAGATTGAAGGTGAAGACTAAAATTGATCCAACAAATTTATTTAGGAATGAACAAAGTATTCCTCCTCTATTATCTTAAGCTTAATTAGTAGTAATTTATGCAGTTTATTGCAAAGCCATTATATTACCGATTTCAAAAAATAAGGCTTTTATGTATTAAATGGAGGCATAATATATCCAGAAAAAATAGTGTAAGATAGTTTCATCATATTAACTTCTAAGAAGGATGGCTAACTTATAGTATTTTTTTCATATAATTTTCGAACATTCAAATTTAAAATATTGAATTATTTTAATTTAATTTTAAAAATTAATCAAATAGTGTGAATATTATATATAGTTTTAGACATCTCGACCTCAAATTAAGTCTTGTAACATTAAACTATATATCATATTTGGTACTATATAGCATATACTAATATGATTACAAGAAATCATTAATTTTTCAATATACAAATAGAGAAATGAGGAAAAATAATTAATATCTCCTATGTGTTTGTGCACGCACGTCTCCCCCATTTTATTTTAATTGAGAAACTCCCACGCCTTTTATTTATTATTACACCGATTTAAATATAGTAATATGTTTTTTCTTGTGAATATCAAAATTTAATCTATGTATTAATTTTATTATCTTATTCAATATTATAAGGTGTATAGTTAATACATAATAAATCAGGTATAATATAAGCAATATATGAGCTATTAATACTCAGATGCGTGTGGGTAAAGATAGATTTGTTCTTAATACATCAAAATAAATAGTGAATATAAAATAGTCATATCATAATTAATTTTAGTATTACTAATACTCTTTGATATTATTTTTATATGTTCTATCAAACGACTTTTTGCTAGGACAGCCTTTGCCGTAATCATTGATTGAGCTTATATTCTCTAATAATTAATTATAGATTTGACCAAGTCCTTGATTAATAAGGCAGATTCATAAATGTCAATAGATTTAGCTTATATTCTCTAATCATGCAAAATTAAGTGTCAAAAAATACGAGAAAATGACATAAATAGTCCTTTAATTATATGAGTAGGTCTAAAATGGTCCCTTAACTATATACTTAACGGATATAATCTTTTAACTATTCAAAAACTTGTCAGCTTTAGTCCCCTAACTATACACTTATCGGTTTTAGTCCCTTAACTATAAAGTTACCGATTTTAGTCCTTTAAGTATTCAAAAACTTACCAGGTTTGGTCTTTTTCCATTTTTAAAATATAAATAGCTTAAACTTGTATTAACGGAATTCATGCCTCGAGAAATTAAATTCTTTAGCAATTTTTTCTGTTGTTTCTCTCTCTCCGCTACTTTTTCTTCAAATTAACCGTATGCAAAGAACCTTAACCTTAACGATTTAAAATAAAATTCACGAGGAAAGAAAATATAAGTCAAAAGAAAAAAAATTATTCCCCGTTAAATCTAAAGTTTGTACTTCAACGACTTCATTGAATCGAATTTGTTTGATTTTTAAGAAATTGAAATTTATAAAATGGTAGATTTGTAATTTTTTTTAAATAGATCAATTTTATAATTCTATTCATTTTATTTTACGTAAAGAATTTGAGTAAATTAAATAAAATCCGCACTAATTAAAATATTCAAGTGTGACTTCAAGTCATTAACAACAATTATATGCTTAATTTTATCCTCCATTGAATAAAATTATGACTTATATCTTATTTTCTCATTAATTTTATTTTGAATCGTAGACGTTATTGTTCTTTTTATAAGAGTAGTTTGAAGAAAAAGGGCGGGGATAGAGAAACAACTTTAAAAATGGATTAAAGATTTAATTTCACGAATATTTCCGTTAATATAAACCTAAGCTATTTGTATTAAAGAAATGGACAAAGACCAAACCTGACAAGTTTTTGAATACTTAAAGGACTAAAATCGGTAATTTTATAGTTAAGGGACTAAAACCGGTAAGTGTATAGTTAAGGGACCAAAGTTGATAAGTTTTTGAATAGTTAAAGGACTATACATGTTAAGTGTAGTTAAGGGACCATTTTAGACCTACTCCTATAGTTAAGGGACTATTTATGTCATTTTCTCCAAAAAAAATACACCTAAATTATCCTCTCTTTTTTTTAGTTTCATACCTAAACTATTGAGAGTATGAGTTTCATATTTAAAATATTACTTAATTATTAGTTTGAGAAACACACTCAGTGGTCACGTGTGTAATGCACTCTTTTTTTATTTGAAAAAACTTACATGACACTCCACATGGATAAAATATTCTACCTTAAGAAAAATTAAATAATAAACTATTTATATTAATTAAAAATTACAGATTAAAGTATTACCATCCCAAAAACAAGTAAAAATAAAATTTAAATTATTTTTCTTACCCCACTCCACCACCTCCTCCCCGTACCCCGTCCCCAATAATCCCCCGTCCTTTTTGTTTAGATTTCTTCTATAAAATATATTTTTTTTAAATCATACTTCACCCTCTNCCCCCCCCCCCCCCCCCCCTCCAAACCACCCACTCATTCCCCCAAAAAAATGATGTTATTTTATTTTTAAAAAGTAAAAATTCTACCCCATCTTATTTAACCATCCGCTCCTAATTTATTTATTTAATTTTTATATTTTTCTCGTTTTGTGTTAGATATGTACATATATTTTTAAGAATTTTATTCTACTTGTGTACCGAATATTATATAAATGAAAGTTTTATTTAAAAAAAAGTCTTGCCGCAGCAAGTAAAAAATTGATAATTTAGGTATGAAATTCACACTTTCAATAGATTAGATATAAAACTAAAAAAAAAAATCAATTATTTTTGACACTTATCTTTAAGATAAAATTATATGCCTTGAATACACAAAGCAAACAACGGATATAAATAGACTATACAATATTAGCATAATTAATTTCAATATTATTCATACATTATATTTAATGTTATTTTTATACGGTTTATCAAACGAAATCTGTGCATTAATTATTGCGCCATTTAGTATACGATCACCCCTTCTCTAGAAAGAAAATAGGTAGGATGCCACCCCACCATGAATATATTGTTTGGTTTATATCCATCATGAGTTTAATTAATTTGTCGACAACATTATTATTATTATTATATTGAAACTACTCCTATTAGCTGGCATTAATGCGTGGTGATTGTTGTCAACTTGGCATTGACGTAATTGAGTTTAGATTATAAAATATATTCTTTTTTAAATAAATATAATCACTTTGTCATCAATTTTAATTTAGATTATAATAAAAAAAATTAATAAAATAAAAATATTTTTTTGTTTCTTAATAATTTTCGAAGTGAAGGATAAATATTTTTTAAACTAAAAAAAATCATCATGAGAAAAATAACTGTGTTTTAAAAAAATAATAATATATTTATTTGAAAAGAAGTATTTTTGATCTATTAAAGTTATTTTTGGACCAAACTATCACATGAGTAGTTTAGAGATATTTTAGACCATTTTTCATATAATAATAAAGTACTCCTTTCGTTCCTATTTATATGTCGTTTTACTATAATAGATGGTTCTTAATATTTGTCATTTCCGATTTCACAAAACCAATATATAAATAATACTATTCTTCTTGTTTTACCCTTGAGAGTTATTAGTGTTGAAATTATAATTAAATCTGACCAACATAGAAAACTAAATAATTATTTCATGTTCATTGGTCAATCTAATTAATCAAAATAAATTAATTTATATAAGCGTACAATACTAATTTACCTAATTTTTTAAGGAACGTAAATTCTAAAATAATGACATATAAATAGAGACAGATGGAGTATCATGTTGCATTAATTGAGGATTTGACCGAGTCCTTGATTATGCGCAGCTTCTAAAATGACAACATACCTTAATCTATATTCTATAATATAAATAATCTTCCATCACGTGCACTTATACGATGTATTTACCAAATTAATGAAACAAATTATTATTTGATTTTGCTTCCCGTATAATTTTGAAGATCCAAAATATAGTTGAAGACTTTATAAGTAAACAAAAATATGTTTCCTAACACAGTTAAGCTTATAGTAGATGAAACTATTCTGAATCTCAATGTCATTTATTATCAGAAAGAACTTTCACATTTTAGGCTTATTAAAAAGAATCAAAGTTGCACGTGATAATAAAGTACGTTAAGTAAAAGCGTACATAATTAAATAAATAAAACCATGTTTTCTCTAACATATATCGCTTGTGTATGAACACGAAGTACTAACTAAATTAAACTCAATATCCATAGTAAAAGAAAAAAAAGAAACTTTATTTATTCATAGTAACAAATCAAATAATATTGAACTTTCAATCCTT
This sequence comes from Solanum stenotomum, assembly GCF_019186545.1. Taxonomy (NCBI): domain Eukaryota; kingdom Viridiplantae; phylum Streptophyta; class Magnoliopsida; order Solanales; family Solanaceae; genus Solanum; species Solanum stenotomum. Next base: position 28,208,243 of record NC_064293.1, on the reverse strand, counting down.
AAATAAACATATTACTTTATTTATAATCTTCATAAACAGATCTAAGATCTATCACTAGTGTGAATATTACATTTTAAGAATCAAATTAAACAACAACCAATCATAATTTAAAATGAAATACATAAAATATAATATTTACTTAATTCCTCCAAGAAGGGTAAACTGGTATGCTTTGTTCATTCCTAAAGAAATTTTGAGGATCAACTTTAGTCTTGATCTTCACCAACCTATTGAAATTTTCCTTCTTGAAATACTTTATCCCATACACTTTCCCTTCAAAATAACTCAATTTCCCATTATGTGTAATTCCCAAATCAATATCCCTATAATTCAAGAATGCTAACCTTGGTGATTTTGACACAAAAGGTGTCATATAGTTATAAAGTACTCTTGTCAAGTTTAGATAATGGTTTGAAGCCTCAACTCCTTTTTCATTCCAATTTGTTGAATATTGAATCTTTGCTATATTTCCATCTCTATGTGGAAATGGCTTAGCTAAAGGTGAAATTTCACTCATTCTTCCACCATAAGGATTAAATGTCAAAATTGTTGGTGTTTGTAGTTCTATCATTTTCTTGAATATGAACTCTAACCCTTCTTTTGACATTGGTTTTTGCAAGTAATCTGACTTTCTTTTCAAGTATGATAAGGGAGGTGACCTACTTAGCAAAGCATCAATAGGGGTAATTGGGGAATTTGTATAATAAAGCACGGATTCTATCCAAGACATCTCAATGCAATCCTTTCGTTCTAACCCTAGCTCTGGGAAACTCTGGTTGAGAAGTGAGAGGAGTCGATCTGAGTCTCCAAGAAATAAAGTGAAAAAGGAAACCCTTATGGTTTTCTCCGAGGTACGTGTAGTGCTATTGACTACGTCAATGATCATTCTCATGAATAGGTCATTGTCCCACTTGTTAGCACGACGTTGCCATAGGTAAGCAAGGTCAAGGGCATTTTGGTCATAAAATCTCGGGACTCGAAAAACTGTCACCTTTGGTGGGACTCGAACCAACTTTATTTTATACGACAAGACAACTCCATAACTTACCCCTCCACCACCCGTAATAGCCCAAAATAAATCCTCCCCCATGGATTTACGATCGAGGATTCGTCCATTAACATCAATTAATTTTGCATCGTCGATATTATCGACCGTTAAACCGTATTTCCTCATCATGTTACCGTAACCGGCCCCACTAAAGTGTCCACCAACTCCTACCGTGGGGCAAACTCCCGCGGGAAATCCATGCACGCTGCTTTTTTCCGCTATTCTATAGTAAACTTCGCCAAGGGTTGCACCTACTTCAACCCAAGCCGATTCATCCTCAATACTAACATTTATCGATCGGAAATTGAACATGTCAACGACGAAAAATGGTACGTTGGACACATAAGAAAGACCCTCGTAGTCATGCCCTCCACTTCTAATTTTCATTTGGACACCTAGTGATTTTGCACAAATAATTGATGCTTGAATATGAGATTCATGTTGAGCTGTGAGTATGAAGAGAGGTTTCCTAGTTGTAGACTCATTGAATCTTAAATTCCTTATGTAAGCTTGCAAAATAGATGGAAATGAAGAATTATTTGGAGAAAATACTAATGAAGAAATTGGATAAGAAGGGTTTGAATTTGTTTCAAGACATTGAAGAAATGATTGATTTTCATGTGAAGGACTTATTGAAATAGCAAGAACAAGAAAAATAATAAGAGAAGAGGAAAATAGTGGAATTTTCATCATTGTATGAATAATTTGATGTGATAAAAATGATTTGATATATGGTATTTTTATAGGGAAATATTGGATAATAAGTCAATGAAATAAGTTTGAAAATTAAAAAGTTGTAAAATAAATAGGTATACAATCATATCTGTTACCAATTTGACCAAAGAAAATTCAAAGTAAGATATCATAATCGTATCAATATTATATTGTATGCTTTGACATTCTAGTAGATACAATAATTGTGTACTTTCTCATCATCATCTTTGTAATATTATTCGTTTGTGGAGAAATCTCCCTCTACGTTTTACTTCGTAAGCCTGAGCTATTTTGTGATTCATGATATTATATATATTTTTTATTTTTATTATTTCTTTTATAATAAATTTTTTTGTTTAGTAGAATCGTTAATATTAAAAAGGGCAAAGTAGTCATATTCTAATATTTGGGCCGATAAGAAATAGACAAATTTTTTTTTTTTTTAAATAATAAGTGTAATTTCATGAATTGTAAAAAAAAATTGATTCGAATACCATAATTATAGAAACGGAAGAAAATGGATATATGCATGGTAAGAACAAGTCAAAACGAATGCAATGTGAAATTGTGAATGCATCTTATGTAATAGACGACGCCTCCATTAATAAGTCAATTTTTCTACATTTCTTTTTAAATTTTCGACGTAAAATCTGGTTATTTTTTATTTGAGAAAGTTAGTACTTAAAAATCTCAATCATACTTTATTATAAATCTAAATCATATTTTATACATGGGGCCAGATTAGAGTCATAATTTGCCAAAACTTTATATTTTGGGTTGAAGTTTCACTTAATATCTATAAATAATTTATCAATTTTTTATAAATTCACAACATATAATTTTAAAATTTTGGATCAGTCTTTAGTACTTATATAAAATATGCTAATTATAAATTTATAACGTATCGTGCACAAGCACTAATAATTAATGGGTATCCCCACTTTCTGGTCAACCCTTAATATTGTTTTATTGCTGGAAAATCAATTATTTACTTGTACAAAATGGTTTTGTTTATTGATCAAAACTTTTCATTGACTCGACTTTATTGAATCATATACAACTTTTCAGTAAACCCTTATCCTAACAATCATACTTTTCTACTTATAATGTTTGGCAAAGAATATTTAGGACAGTATTTGATATTCGTATTGAAGTTTGATCCATTTTGATTTACGCTTCGTAGGTAGGATTCATTCTGTGGAAGCTCTTCTTACTAAAAAATGTTCCACATCCGAACTCGAAATCAAGAAAGGGTCCTGCAGTGCGCGATCCGAATTTAATCGGGGATCCAATTAGGGTTGTTCAAAGCCGAATCGAAATCGATAACCCAAATCGAAAAAAAGTTATTGGTTTATCAGTATTGGGTTATTGGTTTAGCGGTTTTGATAACAGTTTTGATTTTTTTTGTTATCGGATTATCGGTTCTTAACGATTTGAAGTTTTTTCTTAACAGGTTAACCGATAACCCGTTAGTAAATTAAATAATTATATTTATACCATTTTGTATATAAAGTCCTTGACTTAGAGTTTGGTTTCCTACTTTTATTTTTGGTTGTCTCAAACACTTGGTTAATCTACAATGTAAAAGTGTTTGCTTTTGAGCAATATGTAACTTGTGAACTCATGTGCATGGTTTATTTGGTTTGTCACCTTGTTTCTAAATGATTTTCAATGTTTTTTGTGTCAAATCTTAACGGTTGAATCGATAACCGAACTGATAAGGATAAAAAATCAATCAACCAATAACCGATAAGCCAACATCTTAATGGTTCTATAACGGTTTAGCATCTCTACAAACCGGTCACTAATAAGCCAGACCGATAAACTTTAAAACCGAACCGATCGATACGCAATCCTAGTATTGAAGATAGTGACCGATTAGATAGTTAGTTAATTATGAAATACCATTAGTAGATTTAATTCTTTTTCTGTTAAGTCTGTTAGGTTGTTACAAAAGCATGATGTATATAAGTAGAAGTTCTTCATTTTCATTTTCAGTTGTAACTAAATAATAAGATTCCAGAAAGTTCCAATTCTCTCTCTGAAAATCAAGATGGTATCAAAGCGGTGAATCAACAATTGTTTAATTCAATTTGACGATTCGATTCTGGAGTTCCTCCATTGATGCAACAATGCTTGCTTCGACTGAGGAATCGGCAGTTGCGATCGAAGTACCGGAAACACTTGCGATAGTTGAGTCGAAGAGGAATCATCCTCTTTATCTTCATCCGTCAGATACTCCTGGTAGTATCTTGACCACAGTTCAACTTACCGGAGCTGAGAATTACTCACTCTGGAGTAGATCTATGTTAATCAACCTGAGGGCGAAGAGTAAGCTGGGCTTTGTCCTTGGAACCTGTAAGAGAAACGATTATACCTTAGAGCTAGCAGAGCAATGGGAGAAATGCAACGCGTTTGTTCTCGCTTGGATAATGAACACAGTGTCGAAGGAGTTGCTGAGTGGGATCGTTTACGCATCGGATGCTGCAATGGTATGGGTAGATCTAAAAGAGAGATTTGACAAAATCGATGGATCAAGAATCTATCAATTGCACAGGGAAATTTGCACAATTCACCAAGGTAATTCAACTGTTTCAGCATATTTTACCAAATTGCGATTGATGTGGGATGAATTTGATGCAATTGTGCCCCCGCCTTCATGTAATTGTGATGGATCTAGAGTTTATGTGGATCACATTCAGTATTTGCGTCTGTTTGCTTTTTTGATGGGTTTGAATGAAATGTATGGGCACGCACGCAGCCAAATCTTGATGATGAACCCTTTGCCAAGTGTTGGCAAGGCTTATGCCATGATAATCTCAGACGAAAGTCAACGAGTTACCTCAGGTATGCGTACAGCTGGAGATGTGATAGAAGCTGCTGCATTATATGCAGGAAGAGGAAATTATTCTAAAGACACGATATGATGGTGGCAAAGTACAATGGGAGAACAAAGAAAAAAGTAAATTGGAATCTGTTTTGTGATCATTGTAAAATATATGGTCATACTCAGAAAAATTGCTTTAAGCTGATTGGATATCCTGAGGATTGGAAATTCAAAAAGAAAGTGTCAGAACAGGGTGGAGAACAGAGCTACACTAATCCAGCTAGAGGAATGAATTCAGGCAAAGGGAAGAATGTTGCCAATAATGTACAATTGGAGAAGGTTGATGAAGACTTAGGAAGTGATGTCTTTGGGGCAGTCAATGCAGGACAAACGTATGCACAAGGTAGTTCTCATGATTTCAATTCAATTCATGCTAATTTGCAGGCCTTTGCTGCAAGGTCTGATTACACTCCCAGTCAATATCAAAAGATAATGAAGTTGTTGAATGAGGATGAGAAGCCTAGAGAGATAGCCAATATGGCAGGTAACTTCCATAATGTAACAGTTTGTTCTTTATTACCACAAAATGAAGATTGCGTAGCAGTCATGAGTGCTAGTTCTAAGAATGAGCCGAATGCATTTAAAAGTGGAATTAATTGGATAATTGACTCAGGGGCGACATGTCATATGACTTCAACTCTTGCTAGTTTGGATAATGTCGATGACTCTAATAAGAATGTAGGTAGGGAGTACATTTGCCTAATGGTCAAATTACTTTAGTCACACATTCAGGAAGCTGTGGAAAGTTAGACAATGTATTGGTGGTGCCTGATTTTAAATATGACCTATTATCAGTATCTCAAATGACTAGGCAGCTGCAATGTTCTGTATGTTTCTTTCCTGAATTCTGTGTTTTTCAGGACCTCTTCAATGGAGAGGTGAAGGGGATTGGTAAGGAGATAGAAGGTCTGTATTACTTCTCAAATCAGTTTCGTGAAAATTCAGCTAGTGATGATAGCAAAGTACTGATGACACAGGCAGGAGATACAGGTTGCATGCTGTGGCATAACAGGATGGGCCATCCCTCTATCAAGGTGTTGAAACAATTATCTCTAGTAGAAAAAAACTTTGATATAAAAGTTTGTGACAATTGTTCAGTCTGCCCTTTGGCAAAACAGACGAGACTTCCATTTCCACTTAGTTTGTCTACTACAAATGATATATTTGATCTTATTCATCTAGATGTATGGGGGCCATATAAATTTGCTACACATGAGGGGTTCAGATTTTTCTTGACTGTTGTAGATGATAAGTCAAGGATGACTTGGTTGTTTTTACTGAAATTCAAAAGTGATGTTTTTGCTGTATTAAAATCTTTTCTTGCACTGGTTGGTAATCAGTTTAACAAGCAGGTGAAACGAATAAGATCTGACAATGGAACTGAGTTTTTTAACAAAGATTGCAACACTTTATTCTCATCTTTAGGGATTATTCATGAGAGTAGTTGTCCACACACCCCACAACAAAATGGAGTGGTGGAACGAAAACATAGACACATACTTGAAGTAGCAAGGGCTCTTAGGTTTCAAGGTTCCATTTCCATAAGGTTTTGGGGTGAATGTGTAATAGCTGCTGTGTACCTTATAAACAGGATGCCTACTGATGTTTTGAAAGGGCAGTCCCCTTACCAAATTTTCCACGGGACCAAACCTAAACTTGATCATCTGAGGACAATAGGTTGCTTGTGCTATGCAACTAAGTTAATCAAGGATGACAAGTTTTCTCCTAGAGCTTATACTTGTGTCATGATGGGTTATTCACCTACTCAGAAGGGGTATTTGTTGTATAGCTTGAGTTTGAAAAGGTTTATAGTGAGCAGAGATGTTGTTTTCAAAGAGAATGTCTTTCTATTTAACAAAGTGCAGCAGGATGAGCATATACCAATTTTTACCGGCCATGAGCTGTTTGTCGATGATACTACGCTACATGACACTCATATTCATGGGCATGCTGATCATGCTGTAGAAAACACCACACAGCAAGCTGAGTCAGAACATGATTTAATGATGACTGAACCTGTTCCATTGGTAGAACCTGCTCCATTGGTGGATCCTGAAGTTGATGATGTGGATGTTTTGGTTAGGGACCAAGATGAACAAGGTGTTCAACATGTTGTACCACATAGAACTTCCACCAGGGTGTCTCATCCTTCATTGTGGATGAAGGATTATGCTGCAACTGTGACAGATTCTATACCACACTCACTGGCTACCTATATGACATATAGGAAGTTGTTTCCTACGTATCAAACATATTTGAGTGCTATATCAGTTGATACAGAACCACGAACATATGAAGAGGCTGTTAAAGATCCTCGATGGGTGGAAGCCATGAAGCAGGAAATCCGTGCATTAGAGGATAACGGAACTTGGAATGTCATGCCACTGCCATCAGGAAAGAGTGCAATAGGTTGTAAGTGGGTGTTCAAAATTAAATACAAAGCTAATGGTCAAGTTGACAGGTTTAAAGCTAGGCTTGTAGCTAAAGGATACAGCTAAACAGAAGGAATTGATTACCACGAAACATTTTCACCTGTAGTGAAGATGGTCACTGTGAGATCTATAATTGCTATTGCAGCAGCTGAAAATTGGATGATATACCAAATGGATGTGTTTAATGCTTTTTTGCAAGGTGACTTGGTGGAAGAAGTGTACATGGAATTGCCTAAGGGCTTTACTAGAAAGGGGGAGCATCGAGTTTGTAGACTTATCAAATCTTTATATGGTCTTAAGCAGGCTTCCAGGCAATGGAATGCCAAGTTAACAGATGCATTGACAAACTCAGGATATATACAAAGTCAACTGGATCATTCCCTATTCACTAAAAAGAAGGGTTCAACTTTGGTCATTATACTTGTATATGTAGATGACTTATTGATTACAGGGAATGATTATAAGCTGATACAAGAAACTAAGCAAATTCTACATCACCATTTCAAGATTAAGGATTTGGGAGAACTGAAATATTTCCTCGGCATTGAGTTTTGCAGATCAACACAAGGAATTGTCATGAATCAAAGAAAATACGCATTGGAGTTAATTTCTGATGCTGGACTAACAGGGGCAAGGCCTTCTTCAACACCATTAGAGTGCAATGTAAAGCTAACAAATGCAGATTTCATTCAAGATGATACTGATGAATTGTTTGCGGATATAACCAGATATCAGAGAATGATTGGGAAGTTGCTCTATCTAACCAATACTAGGCCTGACATAGCCTTCTCAGTTCAATGTCTAAGTCAATTCATGCAGAAACCTAAGGTGTCTCACTGGAATGCAGCCTTGAGAGTGGTTAGATATATCAAGGCTGCACCAGGTTTAGGTTTGCTTATGAGTGCAAGAAAAAAGTCGCTGCTCACTGGCTTCTGTGATGCAGATTGGGCTGCGTGCCCCAATACCAGGAGATCTATTACTGGATACTTATTGAAGTATGGGAATTCATTGATATCTTGGAAATCCAAGAAGCAGAACACTGTTTCCAGGAGCTCAGCAGAGGCAGAGTACAGGAGTTTAGCAACATTAACAGCTGAAGTAGTATGGGTAACTAATTTGTTCAAGGAACTGGGGTTGAATGTAGATAATCCTGTTACCATTCATTGCGACAGCAAGGCGGCTATACAAATAGCAGCAAATCCTGTGTTTCATGAACGGACAAAACACATCGAGATAGATTGCCACTTTATACGTGAAAGGATTCAACAAGGTCTAATTAATACAAGTTATATCAACACCAAAGAACAACAAGCTGATTTGTTAACTAAGGCTCTAGGCAGGTCTCAACATGATTTTTTGCTTGCCAAACTAGGTGTTCTGAATGTTTTCAGTACATCTAGCTTGAGGGGGAATATTGAAGATAGTGACCGATTAGATAGTTAGTTAATTATGAAATACCATTAGTAGCTTTAATTCTTTTTCTGTTAAGTCTGTTAGGTTGTTACAAAAGCATGATGTATAAAAGTAGAAGTTCTTCATTTTCATTTTCAGTTGTAACTGAATAATAAGATTCCAGAAAGTTCCAATTCTCTCTCTGAAAATCAAGACCTAGCTCCAATGTGGGCTCTAAATACCGGATGGAAGACCTAAAAAAAACAAAGAAGCATTAATATTAATATGAAGAGATTAAATGAGTTACAATCTTTCAGAAACTTATTGTGTGAAAAAAGACAAGCTTTTGTCTTTTGCTTAAGTTCTTCTGGTTATGTCAACACAATCGACTACCAACCAGAACCTTTCTTTACGCAATAGGAATTGACATAAACAGACTATGCCATATTTGCAATATGCCGAAAACTATTAAAAACATATTCATTGAATGCCCTAGGGAATTAAGACCTCGGTGTCAGTCATCTATAGGATAAATCAAATTACAAATAACCAGGAAACTAAATGGCTGATGGCTCTTAGGAAACTGGACTTTACTATCAACAATAAATTAAAATGTAAAGAGGCTTTTCCCTTCTATCTGTGGTACATAATATAATATGGTTAGCTAGAAATGAGAATCTTTATAAGAATACCCATACCAAAATTTCTATGGAATATTTGGCCGTAACAGGGCATGAAGAAAAGGCAGAATAATATTAGTACTCTTTCTTATGTCAAATGGGAATTAACCACCCCTACCTTAATGGTTATAAATTAAACAGGGATGGCTCCTCCATAGGAAATCCTGGCAGATTATAGGATACATGGGAAACCTTATGGAAATTAACAAATTAAACAACATTAGAACAGAACTCCTAGCCTTGCTACAAGGACTACAAATAGCAATCAGGAGGAAACAAATACCTCTAGAAATAAATGTAGATTGTAAGGACATTTTAAACTTTATTGCTAATGATCATCCTAAATATTCAAATAACTTGAAGATTAACTTTTTAAAAAAATATTTTTTCATACTTAGAGTGAAGAAAAAATAAAATTTTGCTGATTGTTATTCATTTCTACATCAATGACAAAACAAAATTGATAGCTCAAAAATTAATTTTATCAAATTTTCGAATATCATTTTTGATAAATTGATTGGGTTTATATTTGAATTTAAGTAAAAATATTTGTTCGAAAATTATGATAAACAAATATCGGCTAACCTTTTTTATGCGTAAAAATCATTTATCTTCTTTCTTCATATTTGTTCCATTATTTTTATGAGATTTGAAATAAATCATACGAAAGAAAGTCTTTCTTTCAAATCTGAATCGTATGATTTCTTCATAGTTGATTTTCATTTATCTTCAAATTTCGAAGAAATAATATTCTTTTTTATGAAAAAGAAAGAAAAACAATGTTGGAGCTAAAATAAATAATGTTTTGTAAACTAAATTATGAAGAAGATGACTGGTAGAGGGTGGGGTGCTTTTCTTTTTTGAAAAAAAAGTGTAAATGAAAGAAGAAAAAAAATTCTCTAAGTTAATTATAGTGTCAAGTGTCAATAAAAGAAAAAAAAATAAAAAAAATAACACTATTTGAATTTTTTCTCGCGCTTCAGGGAAGTGCAAAACACAATTTTTGTCATATCAACGTTTTGTGTTTAATAGGTACATGTTTTGAACAATTTAGGTGTTCAATATGTACAAGTCCTAATTAAGGTGTCTAAGTGAATTATGCGGACAACTTTAAGGGATTGTGGATGACTTCAGCCTTTGTTTTTCCATTTCATGACAGTATGACTAGTGTTCAAAGAAATCTTGAGGGTTGTGTATGTACCAAATTAGTGTTGGCGACAACCAGTCTTTTTTACCATCATAACTCGAGGTGGATTCAAAATTTGAAGATTACGAGTGCCATATCATTATGCTCATCAAATCGATCAAATTTTTAATCAATTTTTGGCCTTATAAATAACAACTTTGGGATCAAATGCTTGAATTTAGAAAAAAAATTGTCTTGACTAATTTGAATGTCTTTTAAAAGTTACAACCATTATAATATTAGTTTTTATAATTAAAAGTAATACAAAATATTATACAAGAAGAAAAAATGATACTCTAATTGGCATATTCAATCAAGTGAGATTTTAATTTTATTTTTAAACACTTTTAGAATAATTTTGATAGTTTATGTAACAATTGAGTCTATTGAAAAAGTTTAAAAACTATAATCAATAAGAGCGATTTACACATTTGTATTGTACAATAATTTATAAATGTTTTTATCTTACAAAATATTATAAGAAATATTTTACTGTCAATTGAAAAAGAAAAATGAATTATTAAATTACAATAATTAATTACCATGTATTTTTTGCAATCTATGAGAATAAAATATATGAAAAAAATAAACATATGGTTATTATTCCAAATTTTGGCTTTAGACACCTATTCTATTGAGCCGCTCAAAGATAGTCATATATATATCTTGACCAGAATGTCGGTATGCACGATTGAAAGGGTCAACAACACCCATCCTATGTTAATCTCACTTCTAAACCAAATCGATTTCTTCCTTTTTACCGTCGTATATACCTAAGTTTTATGGATGATACATGTCTTATGGTCGATGACGAGTACAGTGATATGTGTCAAAGTGGTTATAACACACACTTTTAGGGGAAGAAGAGAAATTAAGTTGGAGAGACCTCTAGCACATCCAACAACTCCTTGCACCTTCAACTCGCACACGCTTATAGGTGAACAATTCAGAGCCCCTTGCACCTCCAGCTCGCACACGCTTATAGGTGAGGAATTTAGTTGTTGAGACTCAGGCCCATGTTGAGCTTGCAGTCTGCGGAGATGCAAAATCTCAAAAATATGTCGTTCATTTTATAACTACATACGTGAAAAGTGCAGTAAAAAATTACGTGATATATATAGAGAGAGAGTCTATAAAATTATAGTATATTTGATTGTGCAATCTTATAATAAAAAACCGAGTGTACTTTCTATTATTTTCAGTTTTAACCTCATAAATATTTGTTTGAGAATGATTGTTAGAGAAAACTGATATTATAATGTTTGTAGTTACTTGTAAGAACCTCACACTATAACACTATTGTAAAAAGCTCACACTATTACATAGCAATATGATAAATGACAACTTGTATGTATGGTTCAAAACTTCTGAATCATACTTCTTGCAATTCACCACCACGAGCGTGGTTAATTCATATGGTTTCTTTTATAGTAGTATGATTAGCATTATTGGTGCATAGATGTCAAACAATAATATTTGTACGATATGATATGTGGTTATCCAATAAAACATGCTTATGAATTACATTGGTTATATTGTTTTCTTATTTTGTTGAATTCATCGAAAGATTGGATGACTACAATTTTATCTTGTGAAAAATTAATACACATTTGCACAACAAATGAATTATGATTTCCCTAAAGAAAATGACTCACATTGGTACAACATCGTATACTCACTATTAGATTTCTAACATAATTAATATATCCAAGTTCGGAGTCTGAAGTCTAAAGAACACTTTTTTTAAGCAAAAAAAAAAATCAAAATGGTCTATGAACTCCTGAACAAACCAAAAGGGGTAAATCTTAGCTCCACTTGTGATTTACATGTCTTTTAACCGAATAAATTACATAGATACTAGCAAATAAGTAAACTAGAATTTATAATCTACAACTATTTTTAAAATTACATAATATATACCTTATAGATAAGTAAAAGATAAATACTTTAGATATGATATTTCTCCCATAAATGAAGTTACTTGTCTCCATTCCTACCTTTTATATGTTTAGATTGACTTTTGGCTTATGACTTATAGGTTAGATAATGACTTTTGACACTTTTTTGTTATTTTGGCTTAAAAATAAATGCTTGTAAGTACTTTTTTATTTTACTTAAATATTTCAAAACTGCTTAAAAGCTATTTTAGCTTAGAAGAATCTAAAATACGTTAATCTGAAGAAAATTTTCAAGTTTAAATTAATAATAATAATAAATAAATAAAGAACCTTATTACAGACAGAACAATCCAGCAATCCAAATTGGCTAGATAGTCCTCGAAAAATAAATACTAAGATTAAGTCTATTAATTGAAACCAAGTCTTTCCATTTCTTATGTGGAATATTGGCTTTGTAGAAATCATAACTATCATAACAAAGTAAAGCTCGACATTCCGACATCATTAGCAATCATGGGGACCTTTGAATTTATCCATCTAGCGGTTAAAGAGCCTACTGCACGACAAGCTCACACTAGCCATTAGATGAACTCCTCCCAAAATTGACTTTAAAATTAACATAGATGGGTCTTTCAATAGTACTGAGGGTGGGGTATAGGATGTGTTGTCTGTGATACTAATAAAATTTTATCCCTGCTACATGGTCTCCAGTTAGCAAGATGATTATATTGAACATTCAGGAAATAGAGATCTCCACTGATTCAATAGAGGTAATAAGTATGTTGGAATTTGGCAATGACACTTTTTTCTAATATTCTCCTTGAATGCAGGGAGTTGCTCCATCAACTGGGAGCCAAAAATCAAACATGACTTCAGGGAACAAAATAGGGTGGTTGATTTACTAGCGCGTAATGGTCAGATGTTGATACACGATAAGCTCTTTGAGGAATGGACAGTCCCCCCTACGTTTGTTCTGGAAGCACTAGAAGCAGACAAGGAAAGAACTTCCTTTTGTTAGGCATATTAAGTCATTATGTAATTTACAAAGTACTATCCCTACTGGACCAGAGTTCCTACTTAGTGCTAGCAGTAATGTAGTAGGCTTTGATGTACTGACTCATTTTATATAAATAATGGCACGACCCGAGCCTACGCACACCTTGGACGTGGCCGACACTCGAGAACCATTGCTGGCCCTCAAGCGAACCATCATCCTAGCTGACTACAAGCGGAAGACTAACTCAAGCATACATAAGCATCAAATTAAAAGAAATGTTTAAAAGCAGTTTACTGAATCTCAAAACTGAACTGGATATATTGAGTATGAAACATAAGTTTTAAATAAAATATCTGAAACAGAAAGACTGTGCAAAATTGTTTATCCATGAAGCCTATACTATTAAGGAAGGTTGCCGGGACATGATCCACGACACATCAAAACTACTAACTGAAAAGTAACTATGAAGTCCTCTGGAATACAAGGAGGCTCACCAAAGCTAACTGGAGTGTAGAATGATCTCAACGAAGCGCCTATTGATAATCATGAACACCTATATCTGCATCATAAAAAGATGCAGGTCAAATGACATCAATACATGGAATATACGAGTATGTAATATGGTTGAGTAAACAAATAACTGAACTAAATGACTGAAAGCAACTCAACTGAATCAATACATGAACATGAAGTGAAAACCATTTAAGCTTACAATAAAATATACAATGAAAGCAACATGAAAATAATATACTTTACTTGTGGGGTGTTTCTCTAACCGACAACCATTACCATAAGCCTAGCAATGATACAATGTTTCGCCTCACGTTGCCAGGGCCATACTATACTTTGTCGGGGTATAGGATGATATCGTGACTATGGATCCATCTAATTAGCCCTCTCAAAGGCAGTGAGGAATCGCATGAAGAATCAATGTTATCCTATCCTACGATGGCTACGTAGTTCTATGGGACTTCTAAATCATAAAAGACTCTAACCCAACTCGGTGCTTGATACTACTCCCAAATAATTAATGTAACTTTATGCTCAATTCACCCATTACAAAGAATGAACTTCTTACATTACTTGAAAGACTTTTCAAAATATGAGACGTGCTTACCTTCTTGAAAACATGCACTTATGAACTTATCTTTCAAGTCCAATAATCAACATAGGTACATGTGTATATGTATATTTATATGAATAAAATAACATTAGAAACTCGTAAGTCTTTATGAAATAGAACCTTTAAGCTTTTTCTCAAAACTCAGTTTGAAACACAATGATTGGCTTTCAAAGACTCTCAAGACTTATAACTCAATTTGTAGGGTTCATGCGGAATTATGGACATGAACGACTCAACTCGAGGACCTCAATAACCATATAGAAACTCATGAATACAACTCTTTCTCAAAACTCATCTTTACTTCCTAAAAAAACTCAGTTTAAAACTTACGTGTTGGCTTTAAAAAACTTCTCAAGATTTATAAGTCAAAATAGGGTTCATGCTGAATTATAGGCATGAGAAAATCAACTCAAGGATCTGAATAAAAATATAGAAACTCAATACTTAGGAATAGAATTTCAAAAGAATTAGGAATTCAAGAACTCAAAATCAACTTATCTCAAGAATACTCAAATCTAGGGGTAGAATCCTAGATTTCTCTTTTACTGATTTGAAAGTAGATGTAGGGCGTGAGGATGAACTAGTCCAACACTATGATTAAGCCTTGAAATCCAAGCTTTAAGGAGAAAAATCAAGAAAACCTTTCTTGAGATTTCTTAAATTAGTTTTTTGAAATCTCTATGGCCAAGAATTATGATTTTTATAAGTGATTCATAATTTTATGTAGGAATTTGAGTTGGAAAGAATGGAATTTTTGGAGAAACACTTACCTTGAAGAAAAATCTTGAATGGAGTCTTCTACTTTGATTTTTCCATAGGGTTTTGTCTTAGGGTTTGAGAGAAAAGAGAATGATGGATTAAAAGATGAAAATCTGATTGTTTTGATCCTTTTATTAGTCAAAAAATTCGTTTAGGTTTTTCTTGGAGGTAAAAAGACAAAAAGACCCTTTTTAATATTCTTCCGTCGGCTTATTTGTCACTGCACTGTATCAGTTACTAAAATGGTCATAACTTTTACTCAGAAATTGGATTGCCGCGAAATTGGTGGCATTGGAAAGAAGATTCAAATACCTTTAATTTGTTAGGTTATGTGCCACGTAAATTTTTATATTCTAGGAGATATGGTTGTTTGAAGTTGACCCAAGTAAACTCTTACATCAAAACTTAATCGTTAAGAAACTTTCAACTCAACTTTGTGCTAGGTGTTTTTAGCGACCTTAATTGAAATCCAAAATCATTTCCATACTACAACATTTACCTTTACAAATTCGAGCAATTTAAGAATAACCCCATAAGACCTTATGTGCAAATAAAGAATAGTTCAGAGCTTAACTTAAAATTTTTGGGGTATTACAAATAAGTTGTCTTACTACAAAAAAAATAAATATTTTGCCCCATTGTGTCTACAATTTGTCACGACAGGAGCCTACACCCTGGACGTGGCCGGCACTTGAGAACCATTGATGGTTCCCAAGCGAACCCTCATCCTGGTTGACTACAAGCGGAAGACTAACTCAAGCATACAAAGGTTAAAAACTGAATAAAAATTCATGAAACTTAAATAGAAAGCTTTAACTCAAAAGAAAACTCTGAATAAAATAAATAATACAGACTTCTCAACTACACTGACTATCTATGAAGCCTCTAACTGATAAAGATGGAAGTCGGGACAAGACCCACGACATCCTGACTAAACTGAAAAGTAAATGAAATCCTCCAGAAATAAGGAGGCTCACCATACCTAACTCGAACTCCTGGAAGTATCAACGAATCTCCTGTTGATAATCCTGAATACCTGTGTCTGTATCATGAAAAGATGCAGGCGAAATGGCTCAGTACGTGGAATGTACGAGCATGTAAGACAAATTCTAAAGCATCAACATAAGCTTGAAACTTGATGAAAGGGAAACATACTTACCTCTTTTCAAACTTATTCAACTTAAGGAATACTTAAGGATACTCAAAACTACTCAAACTTACTCAACTCAGAATTACTCAAGGATAAGATACTCAACTCAGAGATTAGATACGATACTCGACTCTGGGTACTCAACCTGGATACTCAACTCATTATAAAGCAACAATACACATGCAATATATAGAAAGCCTTTAAAATAGTAGAAAATAACTTAGTTCGTTAAAGAAAATACAATAACAAATTCAACTTTACTTATATAATAAAGTAATATAGTTTCTGTGGGAGTTTCTCTAACCGACAACCACTACTATAAGCCTAAGTGGTGATACAACGTCTTGCCAACGCTGCCAGAACTGTCCTATACTTTGCCGTCATATAGAACGTCTTAACTAATTGGATCCACTAGTCTACGCTAATAAGCACTTAAATAATCATCTAAAAAGTATGATCATTTACTACCCATGATGGCTACATGGTTTATGGAGACGTGAGTTATCTGAACTCAAACTCATCCCCATATCAGTGCTCAATACTACTCCAAAAATACTCAGCTCATATGTTTAAAAACATAACTTTTTCTTTGGTTTGAGATAATTACTCAAAACTTAGCTTAAAAACTCTCTTGGAATCAATGTTCCCTTTCTTGCTCAAAAATCTTTTGGAAATCTCAGTTTCCTCTTTCTTAAATTTGAAAAAATATTTACTTTTGGGAATACTTTGTTCTCATATATCATTTTAAAGAAAATGAACTTTACTCTTACTCTTTACTCAACTTCAAAGCTTAAGTCTCAAAACAAAGTTAAAACATTAGTAAAAGACTTCTTAAAATATTGATCATGCTGAATTATTGACGTGAACGACTCAGTGCAAGGTTTTCAATAACCATAGATAGAACTCAAGAACTTCAATGATACTACTCATTTCAAGAATGCTCAACTCAAAGGTTCATACAGAATTATGAACATGAACTACTCAACTCAAGGACTCAAAGGTACTTCTCATCTCAAGACTGCTCGACTTATACGGTTCATGAAGAATTATGGACATGTACAACTTAACTCAAGGACTTCATGGGTAACATGTAATAGTCCCATGATTAGGAATATAATCTCAAAAAAAGATTAGGAACTCAATACTCAAGACTTAGAACTTGATGATACTACTCCTTTCAAAGATACTCAACTTATGGAGTTCATGTGAAATTTATGGGCATGAACAACTCGACTTTAAGGTCTACATAACAACATGGAACTCATGTAAACGACTCTTCACAATCTCATACTTACTTACTCAAACTTAATTCGAATTGATAGTTGATCTCAAAGGATCCACAATTGAACTCAAAGACTTTCTTTAACTCTATTCTTAACTCGTTCTTGAATATGGATTATGAATTCAAGAGTTATGGTTTGCGATACGAAAGATCTCGTGATGACAAAGTAGACTCACAAATACATTTCCCTCATTCTTATACTCACTTGCTCGAGTCTTGAAACAAGTTATTTAAAGTTGTAGAAGACTCCTCAAAAGATTCAAAGGGACTATCTCAAATGTTCAGAAGAACTCTTCAAGGCTTAACTCTTAACTCTACCTTGAATTTGAATTATGAATTCAAGGTTATGATTCATGTTCATGGATGATTTCTAGATGTTTAGAAGTCATTTGGAGTAATTAGAATCAATATGAAGTGTTAGTACACTTTAGAAGAACTTAGATAGGATAAACGACGAAAAAAGGGTGGGGGCAGACGACCTGAGCGCGTTCCTAAGTTACTGGAACCCAAATCTAGCACACTGTTGGCGCGTCGCGCCAGCCTTCCTGGCGCTACGGGGGCGTATCGCACCAACTTTCCCCAGGTGAATTTTTGACGAATTTTCTTCTCGTTTTCTGACCTTAAATTACTTTTAATCGATGTCTTTTCTCAAGTTTTCCTTAGATTCAATTACCCAACCTAAGTACACACTAATACACTCAAAACAATCACTTTCATCTCAAGAAATCATCGAAACCCCAATAAAATAAGATTTAGAATCATGAACTTCAAGAACACTTATCAAGAACTTAAACCTTCAACTTTCTAGAACGAATTTACGTTTAAAGAAAATATGATTGGCGCGTGGGTGAAAGAACCCAACACAATGGAAGCTTACATACCTCTTAGGGATCAAACCCATGGCGAAAATCTGCAACTAAACTCAAGAATGTCAACAAAACCCTTCATCCTTTCCTTTTTTCTCATCTTCTCTCTCATTTTCTCTTTTAGAACTCTCAACTAAAACCCTAGGCGTATATTAGGATTATAAAACTGAACCTAATCAGATTAGACCCCTAAAATATTACTAAAAACGAATTAAATCTGATTGGGTAAGGAAAAGACCAAAATACCCCTTCTAAAATCCGGTTTTGACTTTCCTTATCTAGATAACCCAATTTCGAATGGACATATCTCCCTCATACAAACTCGATATTGAGCAAACCCGATGGAGTTGGAAAGATAATTCAAATAGCTTTCATACAGTATA
Source organism: Solanum stenotomum (assembly GCF_019186545.1). Lineage (NCBI taxonomy): Eukaryota > Viridiplantae > Streptophyta > Magnoliopsida > Solanales > Solanaceae > Solanum > Solanum stenotomum. Next base: position 28,189,446 of record NC_064293.1, on the reverse strand, counting down.
TGGTAGCACACCTAACTCATCCTGAACTATGAGTTATGGTCGTTTGAAGTTCACCCAAAACTCATACTTAGCTTAACTTGCAAAATTTCAGATTTTGTTATTTCCAATTTAGTTCTTTTTGGAACTCAAGGTGCTACATCTAGTGACCTTAACACTTAAGAAATTTTTAATTCCATGGTAAAATCTCACTCACTACGAAGAACGGTTCGAGTCATAGTTCAAATTTTTTTTCTGGGTATTACAATATCTTCCCCTTGGGATCATTCGTCCTCGAATGATGACAGGACTGGGTATGGAATGTGTTACTCTTACTAAGGTCTGTGTCTAATGGTATGCTCTTACTATATTCAATCTTTGCCCAAATCTTTAGGTTCGGGTTCTATACGTCTCTATATGGAATCTCATCCCAAAACCATTACTCTTTACCACCACATTGGGGTCACATTAAGAACCACCTAATGTTTAATAACACCACATTCAAGCTTAGTACTCTAACAACCCCATGGATTCCTACTAACCAACTCCTTCGGAAACTAACAAAATGGCTCTCATTTAACTATTTCTCATACTAAAACCTCATCCTCTTCTTCCTCATTATTAATAACCTTAGATGGAATTATCACACCATCACTAACACGATAATAACATCAACCTCCTCTTTCTAACGTCACTCTATTACAAAAAGGACCTCTAAAAAGATATCCCTCAAACTTTTTGGAATTCATTACCATCTTAATCTCAAACACTTGACTCGATGTCTCATCTTGTCATCTCCCCCTTGAGTCTAAAGCTAACACTTGAAAGCTATGGACCTATTCCATCATCTCTAAATGGTTTACCTCTTCTTTTAATCTAACACTCGGGAGAAGTTTATCTCATGCCTACCAAACTCTCTATAAGCGGTACTAAGACCTCTTTCTAAGGTGTTTCCCTTAACTTCTTCTGGCTACATACCCTCTCGGTACACCTCTTAACGCTCTTGTTACTCTTGTGACTTAGCCACACTTCACTGCCCTTATCTAAAGGTTAGGGTCTCTCACTTGTACCACTCATATCTATTCCAGCTAACATCTCAATTCCTCAAGTCTTCTAGATCAAATCTCAAGACTAACATCATCACCCTCATGTTTCCATTCTTTTGATCATGACACTTATCTCAAATTCAAGCTTAATGTTTATTACTAACTCGAATATCAATATGATTGCCCGCCTACCATACTATACCTCATTAATTGATCAGTTCTATAACCTTATGAACATCATGACCCTCTAAAAAAATCATAAGCCTAGCTTAGATCTATCATTTCATAAATACTTTTGCTCTTATATTCAACACTTACACTTGGTCATTACCTACACAATGATACTTCACCACAAACTTCTTTCTAGCTACAACATATTTTACCTCATATGATGAAATCTTCACAACTCATCACTTCTTAGTCTACCCATAAGGGAAAACTCCTCATTAATAACTTACTAGGTGCATTACTATAGTAACATAGCTTGTCAAAACACTATCTCCCTTTCTTAGATTACTAAACCTATGCATACTAACTCTGGGCTCTTTCACTACTATTCCTCATGATCTCTTAACTCATGCCACCTTTTCGGGTGAAAATCTTACCCAAGCTCTAAACATACTTCTTAAAAAGGATCTCAGCTGAAACAAGACTTAAGGAAAAGAGTACAACTCGCTTTTATCTCAAACGCACGATTTAGATAAATATGGGTGCATTCCTTAAAAACTGAACACTTACTTACCATGGGCTTCTCTCAAGCCCCTCTGGAGTCTCATGACTTCCTCAAAACTCTTGATAAGAACAACTCATTGACAAAGAACTGAATATGCTTTTTAACCACCTCTAGTATGATGGGTAGTCAAAGGGATATGAGAACACACGAGTTAGAATAAGTCTCTATGACATAGCTCTATTGCACGATTAAGAGTATGAAAGACGGTAAACTTTTCTTAAATGTTTGTAGTCCCTCATTTATAGAAGTGGGTTCCTCACAACCATAAGTAAAATCCTACCGACACAGCTTTATAGACACTCTAGGACACTTGAACTCTGGGCTCTGATACCAAGTTTCTCACGACCCGAGCCTACACCCTGGACGTGGCCGGCACTCGAGAATCATTGCTGGTCCCTAAGCGAACCCTTATCCTGGCAGACTACAAGCGAAAACTAACTCAAGCATACAAAGCTTAAAAACTTAATAAAAATTCATAAAACTTAAATCAATAGTTTTAACTCAAAAGAAAACTCTGAATAAAATAAATAATACAGATTTCTCAACTATATTAACTATCTTAGAGGGTTCATGCGGAATTTTGAGCATGAACTACTCGACTCAAGGACTCAAAGGTATTTCTCATCTCAAGACTGCTCGACTTATACAGTTCATGCAGAATTATGGGCATTTATAACCCAACTTAGGGACTTCATGGGTAACATGTAATAGTCCCATGATTAGGAATATAATCTCGAAAAAAGATTAGGAACTCAATACTCAAGACTTAGAACTTGATGATACTACTCCTTTCAAAGATACTCAATTTATGGAGTTCATGCGGAATTTATGGGCATGAACAACTCGACTTGAAGGTCTACATAACAACATGGAACTCATGTAAACGACTCTTCATAATCTCATACTTACTTACTCAAACTTAATTCGAATTGATAGTTGATCTCAAAGGATCCGCAATTGAACTTAAAGACTTTCTTAAACTCTACTTTTAACTCGTTCTTGAATTTGGATTATAAATTCAAGAGTTATGGTTTGTGATACGAAAGATCTCGTGATGACAAAGTAGACTCATGAATACATTCTCCTCATTCTTATACTCACTTGCTCGAGTCTCGAAACAAGTTATTTAAAGTTGTAGAAGACTTCTCAAAAGATTCAAAGGGACTATCTCAAATGTTCGGAAGAACTCTTCAAGGCTTAACTCTTAACTCTACCTTGAATTTGAAATTGAATTCAAGACTATGATTCATATTCATGGATGATTTCTAGATGTTTAGAAGTCATTTAGAGTAGTTAGAATCAATAGGAAGTGTTAGTACACTTTAGAAGAACTTAGATAGGCTAAGCGACGAAAAAAAGGGTGGGGCAGACGACCGGGCGCGTTCCTGGCGCGCCGCTCTAGCCCCTAAGTTACTGGAACCTAATTTTGGCGCACTACTGGCGCCCTTCCCCAGCCTTCCTAGCGCTACGGGGGCGCATCGCGCCAGCTTTCCCCAGGTGAATTTCTGACGAATATTCTTCTCGTTTTCTGACCTTAAATCGCTTTTAATCGATTTATTTTCTCAAGTTTTCCTTAGATTCAATTACCCAACCTAAGTACACATTAATCCACTCAAAACAATCACTTTCATCTCAAAAAATCATCAAAACCCCAACAAAACAAGATTTAGAATGATCTTTAAGAACACCTATCAAGAACTTAAACCTTCAACTTTCTAGAACGAATTTACGCTGAAAGAAAACATGATTGGCGCATGGGTGAAACAACCCAACACTATGGAAGCCTACATACCTCTTAGGGATCAAACTCATGGCGAAAATCTGCAACTAAACTTAAGAACGTCGACGAACGCCTTCATCATTTCCTTTTTTCTCTTCTTTTCTCTTCTTGAACTCTCAACTAAAAGCCTAGTTGTATATTAGGATTATAAAACTGAACCTAATCAGATTAGACCCCTAAAAAATTACTAAAAACGAATTAAATCTGATTGGGTAAGGAAAAGACCAAAATACCTCTCTAAAATCCGGTTTTGACTTTCCTTATCTAGACACTCAACTTCGAATGGACATATCTCCCTCATACGAACTCAAAACTGAGAAAATCTGGTGGCGTTGGAAAGATAATTCAAATATATTTCCTACGGTATATAGTAGCATACCTAACTCATCTTGAGCTATGAGTTATGGTTGTTTGAAGTTGACCTAAAACTCATACTTAGCTTAACTTGCAAAATTTCAGATTTTGCTATTTTTCAATTTAGTTCATTTTGGAACTCAAGGTGCTACATCTAGTGACCTTAACACTTAAAGAATTTTTAATTCCTTGGTAAATCACTACGAAGAACGGTTCGAGTCTTAGTTTGAATTTTTTTTTCTGGGGTCTTACACAATTCCTCCAGTTTACCCTGACTGGTGAACTGATATGCTTTGTTCATTCCTAAAGAAATTTTCAGGATCAACTTTAGTCTTGATCTTCACCAACCTACTGAAATTTTCCTTCTTGAGATACTTTATCTCATACACTTTCCCTTCAAAATAACTCAATTTCCCATTATGTGTGATTCCCAAATCAAGATCCCTATAATTCAAATATGCTAATCTTGGTGATTTTGAGACAAAGGGTGTCATATAAATAGTTATGTGATAAAATATAGTATTTGCTATATGGTACTAGTATTTTAAAGGGAAATATTGGTTTGAAATTAAAAGTTGCAAATGTTAGGTACACAATCATATCTGCTTCCAATTTTACCAATGTAAGAAATCAGAATCTTATCCAGGAGTTTTAGTAGATTTCTTTGATTTTTGATTGGTTTTCAAGAAAAAATTTTTGTAGTATAGTGACTTGCCTATCCGTAATCTTATCTCAAAAATCAGACAAGACAATCTGGACCATATAAAAAAAGAAGGAGGAAAATTTATCGATATTTCACTAGTTTAAGAGTTGATTACTTAGGTGCATCCTAATTTTCAATATTATAAAGCTTACCAAATTTTGGTGTGTCCAAATACATATATTTCGAGACACATGGATCACAATTAGGTGTAATTTATGTTTAGATACATTATATTCAAGTGAATTTGCATGTATTTGAGATACGTAAAAAATCTTGATCGTCTCCCTCTCGTTCGCCACTCTCCTATGTATCTGGTGATCACATCATATACATACAAATACGTGTATCTAGTGTGATTCACATGTATTTGGAAGACATGACTATCTCTAGGGGCGGACCCACATAGAGTCCGCCGGGTGCTCAAGCACCCATTAATATTGTATCGGACTATATATATATATAGAAATTAAGAAGCATTGGTATAAAATTAACATAGAGCACCCAATAAGCAAGTGGATTGATTGGTCCAATGGCTCATGGTGTGTGCTTAAAGTTGTTTTAGTGTTGCTGAGCCTAAGTTCGAATTTCACTCTTAACATATTTTTTTTATATATATTTTGAACTCCTTTAGTGAAAATTTTCTCCACCACTATTAAGCTAAGAGAGCACCCAGAACTTTAAAATCCTAGATCCGTCACTGACTATCATACACGGGAAAGGAAAGAGATTGATACTTATACTGATATCGAGATGGAAGAGCACTGATATCGCTCTCTCGCCTCCCTCCCTATCTCGCTCGCTTATGTCCCTATTTTAATGTATCTGATATTTGATAACAAAAGTATATGTGTAAATATATATGTGTATTTTCCTCAATATATCATAGAACATTTTCAATTAATGATAAAATACATAATTATTTGAAAGTATAGATATAATTAATATATACAAGAAAAAAGCTTAAAGACAATTTGGACCATAGACTTCCAATCATAATAGCTAATTCTCCGTAACAATCAAATTCTCTATACACGACTCTCAAGAAGGTAAAAATTGGGATGACAATGGGTGGTGCGAGAGGGGGGTTGAGTTTAACCCGTAAAATTTTCACTTCGTCCAACCCCGATTCACATAACAATTTTTTTCATTACCAATCTGCTTCGCATAACAATTTTTTCATTATCCAACTGCCCCACCCCATTTCGCATAGACCCGCCCTGCATGAACCCGCCCAGCATAAGTTTTTTAATATTTCTTTTGCTAGTTAAGTTTGACACTAAAAATAAATTCATTTTTTCTTTAAGTTGCATTAGTTTTATAGGATAGTGACTTAAAAATTTATTTTTCAGAGGTCAATTGGAAAACATGTAAGAAATTGTATTATTTTTTATTGAACCATTTTCATTTACTACCTTGAATATTTTAGTAGTTTTAAAGAAATTATCTTAATTAATAATGTTCTATCACTCTTATAACATGTAAAAAGTTAAAATTAAGTTTGAACCCGCGTAAAATCAAATATACCCGCAACCCACCCTGCCCCGCCCCGCCCCACATTAGTTAAAAAAAACAACTTCAACCCGCCCTACACAACCTTAAACCCGCCCGCCCCGCATCCGCTCTGCCCCATTGCCATCGCTAGGTAAAAAAGACTTTTACCAGTCACGGCCAATAACATAACTATTCCCTCTATTCCTTTTTATTTGTCCAATTTTAACTTTTTATTTGTTCCTCTTTACTTGTTATTTTTGACAAATAAAAAAAAGACAATATTTTTTTACCTATTATACCATCAATTTATTTAGAGAGATAATATTTTTTGAAAAAGGTAGAGTATCTTTAATGAGTAAATTGATTTTTGTTATAAAATGAAGTATAAAAAGTAAGATAATAAGGAAGATGAGAAATAGTATGTGTAGTGTTTTCTTTCACTTACTCTTGTCTCTTTCTTTGTTACAAGAATAGGGGTATATATAGTTGTATTACTTGTGCCCAAAGTGTAATAAATGGATATCATCTTGCCATGTATACACTTTGGGAACCAAGTATATCAAATGACTAATTAGTATACACCACATAGCATTTTGTGTGTGTATTAATCTTACACCACTAAACATATTAGTGTGGACATCCAATTTACAACACTCCCCATTGGATGTCCATGTCTTAATAGATAATGTGTCTCGTTAAAACCTTACTAGGAAAAATCGTATGGAAAAAATCCTAGTGAAGGAAAAAGAGTACACAATATCTTGTAAATTGTAATACGCATTGGTAGCTGCCTCATTAAAAACCTTACCAGGAAAATCGAGTGGGATAAAACCTCTGCTAAGGGAAAAAGAGTGCAGCGCGTATTATACTCCCCCTGATTAAGACATCACTTAACAACTCGAAGATGACGCATTCCAATCTTTATCTTAACTTCTCAAAGGTTGAAGTTGATAATGTCTTGGTGAATACGAAGTGTTAAACATCAGCTGCATCCTTCTTTTGAAGATCATGAATAAGAAGAGGAACTTTGATGAAATATATTTTGCTTAGTCTTCTTTGATGTATCCTCTTCTAAGTTGAGCACACGAGGCATTGTCTTCATATAATGTTGTTGTAATATCTCTTTTCGAAGGAAGATCACACATTCTCTGGGTATGTTAATTGATCTCAACCAAATATATATTTTGAAAAATACACAATTTGCGATCTTGTTGATGTAGACAAATTGCTCGTTCGATTTGTTAGCAGCAACAATCAAGCACTGACAAACACTTTCAGTAAAATTGGCTATCTTGTGGAATGATTTGAAATGACAGTATTTCCAAATGAAAATATATAACTTTCATGAGTTCAAACTTCATAATTTCCTGCAATTTCATGATCAATAAATCTTGACACAATTGGTCAGAATAATAATTTATATCGATATTTGGTTCACTTTAATATCTCCATCGATAAGAGTGATGTTATATTTTGCATGCATACTAATAAAATTATTTACCATGAATAATAATAGCAGGATACATAAGTGCACCAATTGCACTATGACATGGTACTTTCTAACCATTTTAATGAGATCAAAATTGATCTCTATAATATGCGATCTTACAACCATTGGGGTACTATTCAATGGTATCGCTTTATAACCTTTTAAATCCTTCGGGGATTTTCATATAATATTTACTGTCTAGCTAAACATGATAATCATTCATCATGTATATTCAAGTGTTTCATGTATTGTCAGACCGATATAAACTTCATTGCATCCACCTTGTGAGTATACATCTGCATTCAGGACTTTCGCGAAAAATCTTTATTTTTCAATGCACAACCCGTACTTTATATTTTACAATTTTTCTTATCGCACAATAATTTATTTGTACCCCACTGACATTATATCTGGTATATGGACAAAAGAAGTCCAAAACATCACTTTTCCAAGTGAATAGAGAAATACTTGAATTGTATTTACTTTGGCCAATCATTTATCTGTCAACTCTCAACAGATTTAATATCAAGATCCTCATCACCATTTATAATTTTGAGCGCTACATTATATTCAAGATATTGTCGACGATTATTTATTATCGATTCTAATGTGACATAACTTATCAAGCTCACTTTATTTTTCATCATTTTCAGGTACCTGAACCTTTGCCAAGGTTTTTATAAAGTGTTATTTCATGGTGCTTTTTCTAAAGCACTTGCCTCGTTATTAAGGCCATCTTGATCATTTGCTCATTTTCTTCTTCAAGAAGTTTTATCTTTCGAATCGATTAATTTATCATGCTTCAAGCATACCATAAATTATGTCCTTCAAGGACTTTTCATTGGAGCATTTATAACTGGATTATAACATTGGGTCAGAGATGCGTCTGACAATTGACTTAAATTATCTCTTCAATGAGGATCATACCAATGATAATTCATTATGTATAACTTATTTTTTACTTTCTTATCTCCCCCTAATGTTAGAGAATCTAACATTCACCCAACCTTATTTGGGGACTCATCTTTGTGCATTCCGTAATGGTGGGGCAATGAAATAATATATCGCACATTTAAATTTCTAGATGAGTATTATTTGGTTTCTGACCCTGAACCAATTGTGATAGGGGAACCTTGTTGGCTTGATACGTCCAAGTGTTGCTACACTTTACACATCTCATACCAATTTCTTTTGGGAGTTTTGTTCTCATAACCAATGGTTTAGCTTTAATTGGAGGCATAAAATTTTTGCTTAAACCACTTGGATATATACCAGCATTATCAATATAATTTTATAATTTGAAATGTGCTCTTGATTTATCAATTCGAGTAAATAACCTTTGCAAAAAAAAATTAAATTGCAAGTTGATAATAAAGCACATGTGACCATAACATAGATGCATCTATATATAGTAAATGGTCCACATGACAGGTGAACGGGCCCATATTCACCTTTTTATACATTTCAAAATTTCAAGAGATACAATCTCAACCTTAGCTGGTACAATGATAATCTTATCATGAGAACAAACAACACAAGAGAATTCTTGAAGAATTTATTATTTCTTCAATATATATAACCATGCGAATTCTCTGTAATTTTCATATCATATTTAAATCGGGATGGTCATTAACCGGCCATGCCAACTGATATTTATTTCAATAACCTTCTAGTTTATTTTGTATGTGATTTCATCATCATGCTCATACTTAGTTACCACAAACAATATGCAAATATGGATAATCTTTCACGTAAATATTTATAACCCACTTTGATGTAGTAATATGAAGATCTTAAATCTTTTCATATTTATAGTCTCAATATTTTTTTCTTTGACTATTTCTTTGAAACTTAAAAAGTTTCTTTCGAGACTTACTACAATTTCAATATCATGAGCAATGTTATTTCTTTGGGTAGTAGCACATTAGCTCACCAAAGCTCACAATTAACATTGGATACTACCACATATTTCATAACATTGTTTGTGTGGTGACATCTCGTTCAAAGAGAAATTTATATCATTATTGTCATGGTCAAAATCATTACAAGCAAAACTTGTTTCTTGATTTACTTTTGTCATTAGTATCTCCTTCCTTTTATTTAATATCTGGCAAAATATTTTTGGTGCACAGAGATACATAACCAATGACAATTTTTATGGCAAGAAATTATTTCCTTCTTTTGCCCTTTCGATAGTTCATCATAAAACGTACCACACTATTTGTGATGTACTAAAAGTACTTGACCAATAACCATTTATACCAACATAAAATTTCTTTATTTCTCTCTAACCTCCTATAGGGGTGAGTTGTGGTATTTATTAAATCATACATGAGCATGTCTTTATTTATAATTTTCATCATCTCTTGACACATTCACTTTCAAGAATGGTCCACTTTTCATGATACTTATCACAAGTCACATTCTCTTCAAGGAATTGACTATAATCATATATACATGCTTCATAATTATTCCTTTCATTAGAAGTTCATTGTCATGATTTGAAATTTATCATATTCATATGACATACCTCAACATCACTTTTGAAAGTCAAGTGTATTACCACTTTTTCATCATTTTCTTTGATGGAGGATTTATAAACTTATCAAATTATTAGGTCTCATAACAAATATATTTCTAATGAACTTTCATATCATTTTTATGACAAAAATTACCTTCACTCTTTAAAAGGTCATTTTGAGAACCCATAATGTTCTTTCTTTCACAATGATGACTAGTATAATTTTGTCCGTTCACGTCCATATTCATATGTTTAATCATAAAATTATCTTGTCATCTTTCAGATTTTTAATGTATTGCTATCACATTCACTTCAAAGAATGGAGCATATTCAATGAGACGATCTTTACATTTCTTTTGTTTTATCAAGAGCTTATCTTGCCCAGTCATCATTATATCATCAATATATTGCATTGAGACTTTAATCGATGTCTTACCTTTTTGGTACGGTGAAATTTGACTCTACTGTCTTACCTCAATCAATGACATCATTTATAGTTCAAAATAAAATTGATTGCCTTTAAAATATTGTATCTTTGTTATTAATAGCACAAATAAATTTAGTCATAATAACACTTCAAAAGATCATATACAAGTTATTACCTTTGCTAAACGAAACAGAGTTGATCCTCATAGATGGCTCTGAATACTATTTTCAATTTAAAAGTTTTATGAGTAATTCACTTATTGAAAGATCAACAAATTAATTCTCAACATTAACTTCATTTGTTGCTAGTTAAGAAAATTTTTTTCTTCAATTGAAATTCATAGATAAAGCAACTAGAGGAAAACACTAATAATCACAATAAATAAAATGATACCTCAAAATCCAAGAATTAAATACACACTTGATAAATGGACCTAATAAAGTCTGCATGTCAAATTGTCTCAATGACATGAAGCATATTTTATGAATTTCAAAAAATAGCATACTCTTTTGCAGATGTATACAAATTAGAATTAATGTAATTAGTATTATGAAGGAAGCTTACCATAAAATAAAAATATACAATTAGCTTACCATTGACAAATTTGTTAATTACAAACCTATATGACATGCCAATGCCACTTCAAAGAATCTTTCATGATAGAAAGTCCTTTTGATGATTCCAAAGGAAAATAAAATACTTCTTCAAATATTAGTTTGTTTACCTTTTTAAAGCAACTATAAAACAAGTTATGTTAGTACATATAACATATTATAATAATTCAAGAAGTAAATGATTAGCCAGTGAAAGATAAACAAGTGTAAAATAATCAATGATGTTGATCAAAATTAATGTAGGTCAACATAAGAAATTTTAATACCTTTTTCTTTTTAGTTTGATATGGATTCATTAAATCAACTATATCTCCTTTAGAAGCAATTATGTATTACTAGGTGATAACCACAACAAATTAAAGTATCAACCAAATTAAAAATTCATGTTATGCATTTTTAGTCTTCTAACGATTTCGGTGAGTTCAATTCTTTCAACAAGGTTATCAGTTAAGTATGTACTAATTATCCTTCCAATATTTAGCTAAAAAATTCATGATAACATTAACAATAATTACATTTGACACATCAAATTTAGACTATCAAGTATAAGAAGACTTATATAGCAAAATATAATATACTCTATACTAATTATGTTTCGGTTAATGCATTGTCGGAGATGCTCATAGATGAAGAGACTCGTGTTGATAACGTGTTATAAAATGAAGTATAAAAACTAAGATAATAAGGAAGATGAGAAATAGTATGTGTAGTATTTTCTTTCACTTACTCTTGTCTCTTTCTTCGTTACAAGAATCGGGGTATATATAGTTGTATTACTTGTGCCCAAAGTGTAATACATGAATATCATCTTGCCATGTATACACTTTGGGAACCAAGTATATCAAATGGCTAATTAGTATACACCACATAACATTTTGTGTGTGTATTAATCTTACACCACTAAATATATTAGTGTGGACATCCAATTTACAACAATTTTGTATTTCTATCATTAATAGGGGTAAAAATAAAAGATGAACAAAGTAAATAGAAATAGAGGAAGTAACATTTTTCATTAAGTCATAGTCAATGTACTTTTTTTTTTTTTTAATTATAACGACCCTTGAGGGGGTCAGGGGCTGAGCAACACCCCCAGGCCTTATCATAGATCAAACAAAGCAAAATACAAGGAGGGGGGCTTAAACCTTACCTCCAACCTATGGTGGTTCAAGAGTTGATATCCTATTAAGGTTCTCCAACTCTTCCCCGTACTAGAATGGAAACCTATCATCAAAGCACCTATATGAGAGGACTCCGTCTCAATATAAAGATTCTAGGAAAAACATAAATGAGGGAGACTCTCCCCTTACAATAAAAGAAGAGCTCTTCATAGAAGCTATGACTTAAAAAGAAATAGCCTAAGTGAAGATGACTGAGAGATCACCAAAAAAAAGATGGCCTATTAGAGTTCATGCTCTTTCCGAGGTCCATCAGGAAGAGAAAAATTCAAGGGGGTTTCTTGATTCTCTTCATTTTCCTTCTTCTGAAGCTTACCGTACTAGTCATGTCAAGTTGAAGATGTGCTGCTGCTTCCTTAGGGAGTTGTTGATTGTTGAAATAAACTTGAGGAGTGGTGACTTGGTGGCTATGTTTGGAGAGTGCATCTGCCACATAGTTGGCTTCTCTAAGGGTATGAATACATTTAAAGTGTGAGATGTGTGTGGTGAGCATTTGTAGTTTCTGCATTTGGGAAGTAATGTTCCATGAGGGAGCTGATTTGGCCAGTAACCAGTCCACTAGCAGCTGAGAATCGACCTCCAAAATGACTTTGTGGTAGTTTAGATGAACACACCATGATATACCAAAGGTAGCAGCCTCCACTTCCGCTTAGTTGTTGGACTTCTATCCAGAAATTTTTCTTTAAAAATGAAAAGTAAGAGCAAAAAGTCAAAAATTTGTAATTTTAAGGTACAAATCAAAGATCATCTCAAAATAGAACAATTCCTTCAAAAACTTCATGTATTGGGTGATATATGAAGTCAAAATAGACCTACCAAAAACGTAGCAGACGTTTTATCATATTTCATTGTGAAAATAGGAAAAAGAATAGTTTTTTGTTTCTAAAGTGAAAAATAATATTTGAAAATTACATGTGTTTGACCATAAAATAAATTAGAGTTATTTTTGAATGTTTGTAATTAATTTGAAGTGAAAAGTAATAAATTTTTTTGTTATTTTTGATTTTTTTTAAAAAAAAAGTAAAAAAATTTCCTGAATTATATTACCGAATATATTTTTCATAGTTCAACTCTAAAAAAATAAAAACTTCACCCAGCCCAATGACCCCTAAACTTAGGGGAAGAATTTGGGCCTTTTCTAGGGCTGGGTACAGCCAAAAAATTGGCCTAACCGAGTTTTCTTATTTTTTCGGTATTTTATATTTTAAAAGCTCAAATAATTAGTTTAGTTACCTGACACATCTTTTTGTAACAATTCTATTCTATAGTAATAAATAATAATTTTTCGTCACAACAATCTATATTTTATTTGAAATCGAATTTCAAAATATGTTATGTAGTATATTTTTGAGAAAAAATCAAATATATACTTGTATTATTAGAGATAGTTTAAATATACTATTCGTATATTTTGGGTTCAAATATATCCATTTCATCATACTTTAAATATAAATATACCCTTTCATTATACTTTGACACAAATATACTTTTTAATTTTAACGAAAAACAAATATCAAACTTAGAATTAAATGACCCACTCCTAATTTAAAATACTTAATTTCTTCAGAAACTCACCCATTTAACCAATTATCGACCCCGGCCCATATTTTTTCTTTTTATCTTCTTCACTTATGTGTCCAGAAAAATCATCAATGATAAAGATATCAATATTTTGCAATATTTAAGAATATATTTACTTTAATCAAAATAACAAAAGATTTTAAGTATTTTAATAAGTTGATTCAAAATAAAGCACTAAATGAAAAATAAGAGATTTTGAATTTTTGATTCTTTCTTTTTTTAGTATAAACAAAGAGATAAAACAAATAGCATTTGAGATGAATCAAATGATTTTTTTTTATGAATAGGTAGAAGAAATAAAATTTCAAAATTTAAAAGGAAGAAAATAATTAAAAATTATCTATCAATGGCTAAAGAATCTCTATGGATCTATCAATTTTTTCAATCATAAAAGAGAACAAAAATGGGTCGAAAAGGTTAAACGGGTAGGTATATAATTTCTTTTTTGGATATTTAAAAGTATAATAAAGAGTATATTTAGACTATTTTTAATAGTACATATATATATATATATTCATATATATAAATTGCTTTTAAACTATGCGAAATAAACCACTTATATCCTTCACTACATTATACAAAAATGATCTGCTGAATTGAATAGTGAAAATGGGGTGAAAAAATGATGTTTGCCTCTTAATTTTTAGTGGATTGAATCTATAGCAAGAATGAGTTAGGGTTGAGTTAAAAGATGGTAGACGGTTTGTATAATGTGAAGTTGTGAACTCAAAGTCACAGTTCAGTATGAATTGAAGGTGAAATGAAAGACATAATTAGTAGTAAGATATTGAGATTAATATTTAATATTTATGTATAGGTAAAAGTAGTAAAATGTTATAGTCTTAGTGAGTTATTGGTTTACCCAATAACCCAATATTAAAAATCAAACCGAATTGATAACCCGATATTTTTTTTATAACACCATTAAAAAATCGTTAACCTAATAACAATAAATCAGTAACACTTTTTTCAATTCGATTTATTGATCTGTTCGATTTTTGCACACCCCTATAGTTGATGAACTTTGGTGGCGGAATTAGTGCCATGTGGCTTGCCACATCACAACTATTAACTCTGGAGGGTATCCTCGTCAATTAACATCAACAATATTTTTAATCCAAAAATATATCGGAGGCCGGAGGGTATAAAAAGTTAGTAGCGGCGCTTAGGCTTATTCCTTAAACCCTTGGTGTAGTCTTCCCCTTTTAACTCTTTGAAACCCAAAACCCTCGCCTACCAGAGAATGAACAAAGAAGGAAGAGTTGAGGAGGAGGAAGAAGAAGAACAAACCTTCGAAGAATTGGGACTTGACCCTCGTCTAATCCGTGCTTTAACCAAGAAAACTATCGATAAACCAACTCCAATTCAGCGAGTTGCTATTCCTCTAATCCTCGTAAGTTTACAATACTTTCATCCTCGTCGCAGTTTTGTTTGTAGAGCTGATTTCATTGGCTATGGCTACTTCTATTATTTTTTTAGGAAGGGAAAGATGTGGTTGCTCGAGCTAAGACTGGTTCTGGAAAGACATTTGCTTATCTCCTTCCTTTACTTCACAAGCTTTTTACTCAGTCATCTTCAGTCAAGAATCTTGCTCCTACTGCATTGATTCTTGTACCTACAAGGGAATTGTGTCAACAGGTTGAAACCTTTTGCATTTGGGGTTTTTTTTGGTTTGAGTTTGTGGGTTTATTTTATTTGTGTTTGTTGTTGTTCAGGTTTGTTCGGAGGCTAATTCGTTGATTGAACTATGTAGAGTGCAATTAAGGCTTGTCCAATTGACAAGTTCTATGTCTGTTTCTGAATTGGTTGGTTTCTTTTGTTCACAATTGTTCGGTGATTACTAAGTTTTAATTTTTATGGGTATTTGATAAAGTGATGATTTTTAATGATCTTTTGGTTTCAGAGAACTACATTGGCGGGGCCTCCGGAAATTGTTATATCTACTCCTGCTTGTATACAGACATGCTTGTCAAATGGAGTTATTCAAGCGAAAGCTGTTCAAGATTCTCTGTCCATTCTCATTCTCGATGAGGTGGGTTAGTTTATGTAACATTGTTCCTCTGAACTTCTTCTAGTTGAAAGACTTTTTGCTGATGTATAATGAGTTGCATTGTTTAAAATCTAATGTTTTGCTGTAAAGGTCTGCTTTTGTATGGTGAGAGTCATTGGTTCATATCCAATACAAGGTGAAACTTACTAGATACAATTGACTCTGGTATCTGATAAGGTTTATGACCCACCTTTAGTAGTGATAGTTACTTTTTGATTTCATATCTTTTCTATTTTATTTTTAAATTTGAATGTTTGCATTAGAATTGGATTATGTTTGATTGTATTCACCCGAAAGGACATGAGGTTGAGAATTATGTTTCTGTATCAGGCAGATCTTCTTTTGTCATATGGATATGAAGATGATCTGAAAGCTCTTACATCTCATGTACCAAGACGTTGCCAGTGCCTTCTGTTGTCTGCAACCTCAAGGTATGCTCGCCTTACTATATTCACATATATATGTCAAGCAAATTCGCTGATTCTTCCACTGTCGCCTATGCTGGTTTTCTCCATCACAAAGTTCTTGATTTTTACCATCTCACTTCCCATCTTTGCCCCCCATCTCAAGGTTTGGATATGAATTTTTTCAGTCGTGTTAACATTGCAGTTCTGACATTGAAAAGCTGAAGAAGCTTATTTTACACAATCCCTACATCCTAACCTTGCCTGAGGTGGGAGAAACAAAGGATGACATTATCCCAAAAAATGTTCAGCAATTTTATGTAAGTATACACCTTCAATAGAAGTAACTGATTTAGTAGTCTGTCCTCTCTTCAACACTTTTTCATTGAGAATTTTGGTGCCGTCTTGGTACTTTATATAAATATGTTTAATTCGATAGAGTGATCCTCATACTTTTGGTTTCTGTAATACTTGACTAAGAAGCTGCATCTTTTGTGCTAAGGTGTGGAACTTAGGAGTCATCTAAATGGTAAATTATATGTTCAATCGTCACACACTTTTCAACCTTTTGTGATGGATAAGTGCCATATTATGACACTACCTTCTAGTAGGCAGAGGCATTGCCCAGGGCAGGACATTATTTTGTTTTAGACGTCTTATTACAACAACAAATATACACCTCAACAACTGTGTATTGTTGGTGTTCTATGCTATTGTTTTCTCTTATAGTTTCGTGTCTCTAACAACCACTTCTACTGTTTGTTCAGATTTCTTGTGCTGCTCGTGATAAGCTTGTCCATATCCTTGCCCTCTTGAAGCTTGAGTTGGTTCAGAAAAAAGTCTTGATATTTACAAATTCAATTGACATGAGTTTCAGACTCAAACTATTCTTTGAGCAGGTAATTATCATAGGACATGTGATCAATTTATAAATGTTGTACTATGTAAAATGTCATACTTATCTTATGAATACCTCTATTAGAAGCACCAAAACATCTCTGCCACTTGAAACTTCTTTGTTCTTCTCTTATTGTTATTATAATTATTAGGGAAAAAGGACAAATATACCCCCGAACTTTCGAAAATGGTATGTAAATACCCTCCGTTATACTTTTCGTCCACCAGAGCCCTTGCCGTCCAAAAATCAGTACATATTTACCCCTCCCACTAACGGAACACTCACTGTGTACACGTGTCGCAATCCTACGCCACAACCCGAATTGACCAATTTTTTAACCCAAATTTCAAAATCCACCCATAACCCATTTAACCCATCCGATTTACCCACAAATAAACTCTTTGAAATCCTAAAGAAAAATCCTAAAGTTTATTTATTTATTTATGTTAAACTTTACGCATTTTTAAAAAATATGATTGTAATAAGAATTTTATTGTAATACTCCTATTAATTAATGGATTGTTTTGGTAAAACTTAATTTTTGAAATTATTTTTCAACAACTTAACTTCCTAATCACTTTCCCTTAACAACGTGGGTCCCACATTTTCCATCATTCTTCTTCTCTAATTCCTCTGTTGATTTCTTCAAATTTCTTCTTCTATTGTTCCTCTAGTTCCTGCAAGGAAGAAAAAATGGAAATTTCATAGAGTAAAAGGCATCAAAATCATCACCTCCACCACTCTCCTCCTCCGCTGTTGCTGCGGCCGCCGTCTTCTTCTATTGCTCCGCCATTTCCTTCCCTTCCCCTACCATCTCCCTACCCAATCTACCCCTTACCTGCAGCTTCTACAACACCTCCCCCTTCCTGAAATCCTTATCCTTTACTAACTCCTCCTCCCCCACCCAACTACCCACCTCCTTCCAATTCGAATCAACATTTTAATTCCAGTCAGTCTAGTTATGATACTAGATCTGTAATCTATTAAAATCAATATCCTCCTTATTATCATCCTCACAGCAATAATAGATGAGGTGGGTATTAGCCTCTGCCGCCACTCCACCGCCGTGGTTGGCGGTGCCGTATGTGGATTACCAAAATGCGAAGAAGATTAAAAATGATGTTAATGTTGATAAGGATACTATCAGGGTTCATGTTGATGAATTCAACAAGGATTTCCATTTTTATTTAGGATTTTAGAGAGTTTATTTGTGGGTAAATTGGTTGGGTTAAATGGGTTATGGGTGGGTTTTGAAATTTGGGTTAAAAAATTGGTCAATTCAGATTGTGGCGTAAGATTGCACCACGTGTACACAATAAGTGTTCCGTTAGTGGGAGGGATAAATGTGTACTGATTATTGGACGGCAAGGGCATTGATGGACGAAAAGTATGACGAAGGGTATTGACATACCATTTTCGAAAGTTCGGGGGTATATTTGTCCCTTTTCCCTAATTATTATGTTATTACTTTTTTGTTAATGCACATCTTTAGGAATTGTTGAAGTTAGTTCTGTTATACCTCCCAGTCTATGTAGATGACTAGATGGTGCAGCCCATAGAGGGAGTGTTTTTTTGTTTGTTTGTGCTCAATCATAGTTGAAAGTTATTGGGAGTCTGGGATCGGCTGGATGTGCAAAAGTGTAGCTTTGGCTTGTACAAAACCCAATAGCAGCCTGTTTCGCCAATATTCTAAAATCAGCTTATTTTGAGAAGTGCTTTTCAAAAAAACTACTTTTGGTGAGAAGCAGTTTGTATTAGGTTAATCAATTTAAAAGCACTTTTGATTAGCAGCTAGTGTTCGGCCAAGCTTTCAAAAAGTTCTTCTTAGTGTATTTTCTCATTCAAAAAAGTACTTTTGGTAAAAAAAAAAAAACATTTTTAGCATTAGGAAAGCACTTATTTTCTCCCTAAAAGCTTGGCCAAACACCTCCATTTTTAAAGATAAGCACTTATAGCGTTCCCAAAAGCTTGGCCAAACTGGCTGCAGGTCTCTATATTAACTATTTTCTATAAGGCTACATTTATGACCTGTAATCTTCTGGGTGCTTATAGGTTATTGGTCTATGTTTCCGATGCTATACTTACTGCCTGCCTGAGGTATTCCTGATAGTATTTTTGAAATCTGGGTTATTCTTTTGCAGTTTGGGATCAAGTCTGCAGTGTTAAATGCTGAGCTGCCTCAGAGTTCTCGTCTACACATCCTTGAGGTCTGTCATATGAGTGTAGAATGCCAAGAAATGCACACCTGTTGTATGGCTTTTGTTATTGTTCAACCCTTGTGAAGTCTACTATGGCACTAGTCTCATAATTTTCTTCTTCTAATCAGGAATTTAATGCTGGGCTATTTGATTACTTGATTGCGACTGATGAAAGTCAATCAGAAGGAAAGGAACAGGTTGATGATCAAAATGGCAGTGAGCGAAAAAAATCAAAAAAACATCGAAAGCATAAATTGGATGCAGAGTTTGGTGTGGTCAGAGGGATAGACTTCAAAAATGTGCATACTGTAAGTTAGTTGTGTTCTTTATGGAATGTTGTCCTCCATTTAGCAGCTGATGTTCTTTTTCTTTTATCGTTTCCCGTTGAGCCATTCAGTGATAGAGGATATACAACCAATTCTGAATAGAAGTTCTGGATTTTGCATAGACCTAATACTCCATATTCTCTTTATGGTTTATTTTGAACAGGTGATAAATTATGAGATGCCTCAAACAGCTGCAGGCTATGTACATCGAATTGGACGTACTGGAAGAGCATATAATACTGGAGCATCTGTCTCTCTTGTGAGTACTTTGAAGACATGTCTGAGGTCATTGATGAACAATTGTGATTGCTAGCATATAATTTAGTTGACTACTTATTGGATTATAGGTTCTGTGTTTTAATGTTGTTTGGTTTTTAAGTGTTGAACTGCTGATTCATAGAATTTCGCACTTGGCATTAACAAATTACCCAAAGTTCTTATTTCATCTACTCTCTGAATTTGTTTTTCATTTGAGAGAGACATGACTTTGTAGATCATGCAGGCTGGGGAATTGGTTTTATACATCTTCTCTAACATTACTTATTCTTCCTTTCCTATGAATTCTATTCCGATGAATATAGTAGAAAACTATGTTTTTTTCTGCCTTTATGACCATGTCTTTGTTTTGTTACAGGTTTCTGATGAAGAGACAGAAATATTTGAAGAGATTAAATCTTTACTGGGGGAAAATGAAGACAAGGTGTCACAGTTTATTGCCCCATTCCCATTGCTGAGTAAAAATGCAGTGGAGTCTTTGCGTTACCGAGCTGAGGTAAAAGTTTCATCAATATATTTCTATTAAAGGACAGTTCAATAGTCATTGTGTGATAAGTATCTATTGGGAGCCTAGCAGAGTTAGGAGTGTCACCTAGTCCCAGTCGCAGTGAACTTTGTGAAGTTAAGGTTATCAAGTGAGTGTCTTACAGAGGTATATAATGCTTCCCGCTTTAACTATCTTGAGCATGCTTTTTGTGAAAAGAAACAGACAAATATTTAGATGTTACATTCTGTTGTATAGGCGTTTAAAACGTGAACCTAATTGGTTAATCATGAATAAATTGGAGTTGTATGTCCAGATGCGCCAATTTGTCAATCAACAGATTATTAATAAGTCCATATTTTGTCAACCTCTTGATGCACAAGCATGCTTTGACTATACAAGAAGATCTATGCAGTAAAATTAACTTATGTGACTACTTTTAATAAGGTGGTTTACTGCAAGCCCATTACATTCACCGCCATCACCAGGATAAAAGGAAGTAAAGATATATATATACATATATTTTTACGGAAAACAGTTAACTTGAATTGTATACTGGTGCGCTCCTGCCGATTTCTTTGTTTTGGAAGTCTAGATAGCTTGACTGCCATCTTTTATATAGGATGTTGCAAGGAGTGTTACAAAAATTGCGGTAAGAGAATCACGGGCTCAGGATCTGAGGAATGAGATTCTTAATTCTCAAAAGTAAGCTACTCTTTTTATTTTTATTTTTCTCCTTTGAATAGCTTATTTTCCAAGAATAACTGTCATGTTTCCATCCAAAATAGGTGTTATTGTCCTCCTCATCCCATTCTTTTTTTGATAAGGAGTCAAGGACCTACCTATTGTTCATCACTTTAAGTTGTTTAGAAATGTGATGACAGCCTTATTGTTCTGATTCAGACATCACTCGAATAGAAGTTCTTTCAGTTAAACAGGGATGGTTACTCACTCTCGACTCTATGATGCATATCTGCTGAAAATTTATTCAGATTTCTTTGCAAGGAAATTCAAGATTTGAATGACTCATACTTCATCAAATGATTGGAATGTCTCATAATATGTTGAAGCTGGTGTAAACTATACCTTTGGGAAGAAGTTAAAATATTTGTCATATAGTTATTTTGTAGATTAATTGTTTGCTTTCATATAGTTATTTGTTTGTTATTATTGTTCACCTCTCTGTTAGGAGGCACTTTCCGAGCCTCTAGTTACTGTTTTATGATTTTTTAATGATTGTATTTTGGTGTGCTTGACTTGTAATCTGTATTAAGTACTTTTTCCGCTTGTCTTATCCAGATTGAAGGCACATTTTCAAGATAATCCAAAAGACTTAGGTAATTAAGCTGTAGTTTGTGGGATGTACTTTGAGTGAACATTCTAGGACTCATTATATTCAAATGTTCTGGGCAGATCTTTTGAAGCATGATAAGATGTTAAGCAAGAAAGCACCTGCCCCACACCTACGTGATGTACCTGACTACCTATTGGATCCAACAACACAAGAAGCTAGCAAGATTGTGAAGCTGGCCAGAGCTGCAATGGGCAATACTAATCCATCTCGTGGCAAAGGATCAAAGGGAAGGTTCAAAAGAAGCAGAGACCCTCTTAAAACATTTTCAGCTGAGGTATACCTCCCCAACCTCTACTTGCACTAAGCTGTATGTGTTGGTGATTTTACATTCATGTTTTGTCTGTGTACCACTAGAAATTGAACTAGCAAGTTCTACTACTCGAGTCTTGTCAACATGATGAAATATGATCGATTGTCTTCCTTGCTTGGTTAAGGAACGGTAAACTTGTGGATTTTGGGGTTAGGTATTACTGTATTATGTCTCTCTTCTTAATTCTATGTCAGAGTTGTTGATGAAGTTCTGTTTATTCATATAGGTATGATCTGAGTCTGAACATGATGTAGGTACTGAAGGAAATGAAAAGATAATCTTTTAGTTTATCAAAAAGATCATATCTTCTTTTAACACAGCTATAAGAACTACAATCCTAGATAATTTGTGTTCTTTGGCTTTATTATGGGCAACGTTGGTGGCTTGGTGTTTGATCTTTTATAAAAAACATCTTTCTTTGATTGCAGGCACCTAAGCGAGCAGGGAAAGGTGGGATGAAGAGAAAGGTAAAAGATACTGATAATGGCCATAAACAGTAAAAGAAACATCCTGCCTAGTTGTTTGATACAAGGAATTGTAGTTTATACGAAATTTGAATTATTTATCAATCAATTTTTTTTTGAATGCTGCCGAGGGCCTGTGCACCCCCGGGATCAGTCGGGGCTCAAAGAGACTCGGACACTCTGTGCAAATCAATTTTTTTTTTTTTTGAATGCTTTCACTAACCCTAGTCCTGGGAACCTCTTTTTGCATTTCGTGAAGGAGTTCATCCACTCCTCCAACGAACATTGTTTTGAAAAAGGCGTGGGCACGCCTTTGTCCACGCTTGAACGGAGATTCACTACTCTTCAGGAAGAGCCTGAGTGAGAGATTGTCATCAACTTTGTCCGCAATATGTTGCCATTTGTGTAGACTAGTTGAGTTGTATTTTGTTCCAATGTTCGTCCCACATTATACAGTTACTTTTTCTGGAATATAGAGTAATTTCACCTTTCATGATTTTCTATGATTATAGTAAACCTACCCCCATAAAAAAATACACTAAAACTAATATACAATTTTTGTCTAAATGATGAATTATATTACAATCTTGTCAACTAACTGGTAAATTGGATGGATAGCTGCCATATGAAATTCATCTTTTGAACTTCCATTATCCATTTGAAGAGAAGACATAGTATTTAATATTCATAATAGAGAAAATACATTAAGACACCCTTAAACTTTGCAGCAAAACTTATTTTAACACTTTAACTTTACGGGTAATTATTTATCCTCCTAATCTTATTACAAGTGAATTTAATATTACCCGGATGGCGGGCGTGGCAAATTTCAAAAATATCAGCACGTAAATAAAGAAAAATAAATAAATGGGGCCCTTTTTTTCCCTTTCCTACCAATACAATTTTTTCCCATTTCATCTTCGTCTTCCTTGCATCCATTTCAGCGCATTTGTCTCGATACTGACAGTTCAGGGGATAGCAGAGAGAAAAAGGAAAAGAAGTAGTTTCGAAAGGAGACTCCACCTAGCTAGCACGCTCCTCACCCACCTCAATGCTACACTTCGACAACTACGAACTAAGACGCTTCAGAAGAAAAGCTACATCCACTACCTGCTATATTTACATGATATTTTCTAGTGAAATTATCTATACTTCGCACAATTACAAGAGACAATATATATTTAAATGATATTTTCTAGAAATGTTATATATTAGAGTAGATAAATAGTTTCTTATATACACACAAAAAATAATACTACACGTTGGTTAGATACAACAAATATTTTCACGCCACATACATATTGTTACAAACTGGTTATGAAAGCATGTAAATATCCAAAAATTTTAAAGTAGCTCTTTATTCTTAAAATGAAAAGTGAGTTTCAAAGAATTGGTAACATTATTTCAAAAATAATAAAAATATTTCTTGAATATTTAAATACTTTGAAAATTATTATAAAAATTTACACGCATCAATAGCAAGAACTCTTGACAATAATCAAAGGAAGCGAAAAAGCGTCACATACAAAAGTGAAGGAAGTTGAACATACTCAAGAACAATAATCATAACAAGTGATAAGCAAATATAGATTGGGAGGAGAAAAGTTAAGCTTAAGATATATAATAGAGGAGGAATATATACTCTGTTCATTCCTAAATAAATTTGTTGGATCAAAATTAGTCTTCACTTTCACCAATCTATCAAAGTTGTTCTAGAAATATTTCTCTCCCCAAGTTCTTGCTTGTTCATAGCTTGTGTTTCCTTTATTGTTCACTCCCAAATCAAGATCTCTATAGTTGAAATAAGACTCCGACACATACTTAGCCATGTATCGATAAAGTTCTCGATTCCAAGCTATATTGCATTGGTTGAATAGTTTCCATATACCTTCAAGACCATTAATAGAAATTGGGTGTTGGACATAGTCTGATTTCGCTGTAAAGAATCCTATATTAGTTGAGGTATTCCAATTTAGTAACACATCAGGTGGTGTGTGTTGGTTTTTGTTAGCATTTTAATATTAATTCTTTGTAATATTAATTTGCTATCCTTTACTTACTTTTGGTTGTTGCCTTCCAACGGTTTGGTGGCATTTCATTTGCTACCGTTGGAATTCCTTTATTGCTGCATTACTCCATCTTATTTTGGAGTTAGTGCTCATTCCAATTCTTCAATAAGTTGAGCAGCAATCCGTTAGAGAAATTAGCCATTGATGGCATTGGATACCCCTCATTTCATTTCACTCTTAATTCCTCCATTATACCTTGTAACCTATGTAAGTCCTAAGGCAATTATCTTCACTATTTACTACCCCATTATCTTTCTATTCATTGCTAGGAAGACTTCCTCAACTATAAATAGTGATAGTCTTCATTTGGTTTGGGACACACTACACACAAGAAAAATATAGAGTGAAAGAGTTAGTCAAAAGGAGAGTTCTTATTAGTTGAAGGGAGGTGTTCTTTTTGTGGAGCTTTGGACTCAACTCTTGTCCAGAGTTGTTGAGTTATATTTTGTGATTAGGCTGTTGTATCCTGGAGGGGACAAGTCAAGAAGGACTACTGCTGGACCGGTGAAAACATTTGCTGCAGTGGACTTGAATCTCCTTAAAGAGAGCGA
>NC_064293.1:28100080-28157928 GCF_019186545.1 Solanum stenotomum | reverse complement strand
CTGTATACAAAAACGGGATTGGCTTAAATGCCAAAATTTTCAGCAAAATTGGCCCAAAAAGGGGGCCCAAATTCATTTCTCCTTTACCTTTGATTTATTTAATTGATTTTAATTATTGTTTATTTATTTATTTTTCTTTCATTAACTCTAACTTTAGAATTGGTAATTAACTTAATTAAATTCCCCAAAAGAGGAGTTATATTCTTTGTGTTGGTTTAATTTTTAATACATTTCCTATTTTGTGTTCATTTATTTTAGTAGTTAAGTATATTAGTCAAAATTTTATATCTTCAATTAAAGTTAACCTTTTGTACTTAAAAAGAGATGTTCTTTAATGCTTTTTGCTTAATCATATTTTGCTCATGTTAAAGTCGTTTTAAGTTAAAGTATTTTTTTTAAAAATAAATTTTAAAAATGTTAGCCAAAACCTTTTCAATTAATTAAAAATAGTAATACTTACCTAATCATTTTCTCAAAAGGATTTAGTCAATTAATTCAAAAATGTTATTCATGCTTTAATTTATTAAATTATTATTTCAAAGTGAATAAAATAAATTCTAATTAATCTTGTTTTATTAATATTCTAAACACTTGTATTTTGAGTCAACTGTTCCATTTTGAAACCTTTTCTCTAAAGAATAATATAAAATGCGTCATTTATTTAATTATTTTCTCAAAGTTAATCAAATATTGTAAGTTATTATTATTATTTTTTTTATATTAAATCGTTATTTTCCTAAAATGGTCAAATATATTTTAGTCAAGTCGCAGGTCAACCGCATGTTAGTGGGCACTTCGAATGCTTAAACCCTTCTCGAAGTGTAAATTGAACCCCGAACCCTCTTTGGTATTTTCAAATGATTTTTTTTCTGTTTAAATCTTTGAAAATTATAAGTTTTCTTGATTTCTTTAAAAAATTAAGTGGCGACTCTTTTCTAAGTATTTTTCTTAAAATGTTTTATACTTGGAACATTTCAAAAATGTGATTTTTTCTAAAGATAGGAAAATTACGACATAACAATAACGTGCTGGCTTTAAAGCTCATGTCAACACCTTGATTATTATGTGTGAGCAGAGATATTTTATTTTCCTCGAGCAGTCATAGTTCAAGTCTGAGACCACTACGACTTTGGAGTAAAAGTTGCTGTTTCACTAAGTGGATGTTCAATGCAGAGCACACCTTCATTATGCATAGTAATCTTTCTTCAACTGATATACTCTCTTAGTTAATATTAAAATGAGTGGGGGATTGTTGGTTTTTGTTAGCATTTTAATATTAATTCTTTGTAATATTAATTTGCTATCCTTTACTTACTTTTGGTTGTTGCCTTCCAACGGTTAGGTGGCATTTCATTTGCTACCGTTGGAATTCCTTTATTGCTGCATTACTCCATCTTATTTTGGAGTTAGTGCTCATTCCAATTCTTCAATAAGTTGAGCAGCAATCCGTTAGAGAAATTAGCCATTGATGGCATTGGATACCCCTCATTTCATTTCACTCTTAATTCCTCCATTATACCTTGTAACCTATGTAACTCCTAAGGCAATTATCTTCACTATTTACTACCCCTTTATCTTTCTATTCATTGCTAGGAAGACTTCCTCAACTATAAATAGTGATAGTCTTCATTTGGTTTGGGACACACTACACACAAGAAAAATATAGAGTGAAAGAGTTAGTCAAAAGGAGAGTTCTTATTAGTTGAAGGGAGGTGTTCTTTTTGTGGAGCTTTGGACTCAACTCTTGTCCAGAGTTGTTGAGTTATATTTTGTGATTAGGCTGTTGTATCCTGGAGGGGACAAGTCAAGAAGGATTACTGCTGGACCGGTGAAAACATTTGCTGCAGTGGACTTGAATCTCCTTAAAGAGAGCGAGATATCCGCGCCTCAGCCTGAAGAGATTTATTTCTTCATTTTTATTTTCAATTGTAATATTGTATTTTTTGTTATCTTGTAAGTTTTCACTAACAGTGTGCCCCACAAAGAAGAGTACAGATTCGATCCAACGATTTTATAGGGAGAATGAATTGTATTAATTAATTAATTCTAAAAGATTTTCTTTAATTTGGTGTCGCAATCCAACGTGCAAGACACATTGCACGTATTTAAAAGACGTGACAAGTACAAGTAACAAATAAAAGATGGACATGCTTCCTCATGTTTAACATGGATTATTAGTTTTATATTTTGTGTTACAACTTAGAACAAGTATGATAATAGTATACGAAATTCAAGATAAAATTTGGTTAGATTGAGTAACATAAAGTCTTTTTCATGAACAAACGGAAAAATAAATAATAATACTATTTTCAAAATTCAATTAAGTCACAAAAATAAATAGTATTCAAAAATATTAATTTTGTATTCTTGAATCAATGATTAATGTCTCTAAATTTTTATAAAGTGTTTTTGAAGTGTTTGCCTTTTCAATTAATAAAAACACTATCTATAGAATAAAAAGTTTTGAACAGAACATATGAAATAGTATAACAAATATTTATTTAATCATGGTGGATGAAAACTGATCACATTTTCAAAGAACAATTTGCAAACCTTCCAACAATTTGTGAAATGAAACTCCAAACTTATATATGTTGTGCATAACATAATATACGTACCAATTCACTTTATAACTTACATGTGTATTAGTTAAGTGAGTTTTTAAATTGCAAAACAAATATTTTATTAATTTTATATATGCATAAATAATACTTAATTAAAATTAGCTTCCAATGGTTATATAACTTAAAATGCTTTTAAATCATATTTTCCTCTCATGTCTAGATATATGTTCTCAATGTATCATACCATGTTATGGATATACGTTCAGGTCAACAATCGAATCAGGTGTCGATTTCGTCCAATATATAGATTCGAAGTGTAACATATTTTGTAAGAAGAAAGTCATACATTGAGTGACTTTTTATTGATACAAAATTTAATTATGACTTTGCTTAATAATTGTACATTTGTACACACTTAAGTAACCTTTTGAGATATTTACTCATCAACACTGAAATTTTGTGGGACTCTACAAGATGTGTTCAATTCGAGTTGAAACTATACAAAGTGTGTTCAATTCCAATTAGGATTATTGGAGGCTACTTAATCCTAAACCCTAGTTCATGCCTATATAAAAGTACCTATATTCTCTTGAAGAGTCATCTCCAATATTCTGCAAATTCATGCAATATTCATAAGAAGATCAAATTCAAATAATCCTAATTCGAGAAATACACCACTAAAGGCCCTCAAATCATGGATCGATATTTTATGAGAGAAGAATCGATGTAGGAACAAAATTGTACTCATAATATTTATCAATAAGATCATGTTTTTTCATATTTTATTTGTGATTGTAGTTTATCTTCTGTCACTTTAAAATTTGTTGCAAACAAATTGACACATCAAGTGTGACCAAATCTGCCCTTCATCTCTTCTCTCACAAATCAAATCTGCAAATCTAAAGTCACAAAACCGTAAATTAAAGGTGGAAGATTGAGTATTTCAAGTCTTGCCTTTGTGTTTCATCAAGTCTATACTCAGACAAATTTTGAAGTAGCGGACATTCGTAGACACTGAAATTTTGTGGGACTCTACAAGATGTGTTCAATTTGAGTTGAGACTCTACAAAGTGTTCAATTCCAATTAGGATTCTTGGAGGCTAATTAACCCTAAACCCTAGTTCATGCCTTTATAAAAGTACTTATATTCCCTTGAAGAGTCATCTCGAATATTCTGCAAATTCATGGAATATTCACAAGGAGATCACATACAAATCATCCTAGTTCGAGAAATATGGCACTAACGACCCTCGAATCATGGATACATATTTTATAAGAGAAGAATCAAGGGAGGGACATAATTGTACTCACAATATTTATCAAAAAAATCACGCTTCTTTATATTTTATTTGTGATTATAACTTATTTTCTATCACTTTAAAATTTGTTACAAACAATCACAATTACAAAAATTTATACATTTTAAATTCAACGTATGAGAGTAGACTTTATACATTTGTAGCTTTTGAATATATTTTTGTATTTATGTTTTAATTATTCTGTCTTCTATATTATATAAAAAATATTTTTAATTTTTAAATGTCATAAAAAATATTTTGTTTTGTATAGTTAAAAATATATTATTATTATTATTATTTTTATTTAAGAAAATCTTATTTACAAATATAAACTTTTACTATAAAAATATAATATATATATATATATATATATATATATATATATATATATATATTAATTACATAGAATTGGATGTACTGCATCTAATTATTTCATCCAGCAAAAAGTTACAAGATGAACTCTAGTATAATAAGCTTGATCACCTTACTCTTCCTAACATTAAAGATAATAATATCATCAGCATATGCTAGGTGGTTAATTTGAGGACCCCTAATTTTGTTCTCGGAGAAAGAGGATCTCCCTGTTTCAAGCCTTGAGAAGCGATCTTGTTTTCATGAGATTCAACAAATAATATAATTATACAAATTGTAGAAAAAATATATATATAAAATATCCAATTTTATAAAGAGACCGCGAATTCATGTATTCTATCTCTAAATTTATTTATCATGACTAAGACTGCATGCATGTCTGCATGGTATGTATAGAATATATATATATAACATTTTCTAATCATGTTTATTTATGTATAAATTATAGGAACCACATATTATAACTACTAAATAACATCCTTTCCCTTCTAGTTTTCTATTTACCAAAAATCCCTTAAAAATGATGTTTGCGGGATACATAGCGTTGTGCACGGGATACATTACGTTTGATACATTCCACATAGCGGGATACATAGCGTTGTGCACGGGATACATGTAAGATACATAGGTAAATAAGGGATTTTTGAAAATTTTGAAATAAGTAGAGATAAATGGATATTAAGGTAAGTAAAGGAGTGTAGTTAAGTAATTTGTCCTTTATTTATTTATTCATAATATAGAAACTGGCGATGCACATGGATTATAAATAATATGGTTGTAACATGTTGTAAGGATCGACAAAATCTTTTTAAAACATGATTTATTTATTTTTTAATTTCAATCTTCCTATAAAATTATGAAATTTAATCCCAAAAGTATATATCTTTCACAAGATCCACTTTGAACTTTCAACAT
The DNA here is from genome assembly GCF_019186545.1 of Solanum stenotomum. Taxonomy (NCBI): domain Eukaryota; kingdom Viridiplantae; phylum Streptophyta; class Magnoliopsida; order Solanales; family Solanaceae; genus Solanum; species Solanum stenotomum. The sequence goes on along the minus strand of NC_064293.1, from coordinate 28,152,779 downwards.
AAAATAATTTTGATAATGTACTTTATAAGTGTATATTATGTGTTTAGTCGCGATTGTAAGAGTTAGTGGTGTACATAGATCAAGTTGATTCAAATTTTTTAAATATCAAACCAAATTATTGATGTTGAGTTTTTAAATCTATAAATCAAACCAAATCAATATATTCTGATTTTTCAATCTCAAATTCCGGTTTCTCGGGTTTTCAAATTTTTTTGATAAAATATTCATACAAACATATAATTAATTTGTGTTTCAAATATTTCATCAGTCTTACCAACATATAATACTTTTAATTTACTTTTAAAAACTAATACTTACTATTATTCTAATACTTCACTTTTGAATACGTGCAATGTGTCTTGCACGTTTTAATGTGACAACAAGAAAATCTTTTAGAATAAACACATTAATATAAACAAGTCATGTGTTTCTTTTTTGTCCAACAAACAATCAATTATGACTATAAATAAAATTCTTTGACACCTTACGACCATGTGTTCTGAATGTTGGGTGTTGCATTTGGATTTGGGAGATCCGGTGATTTCGATGATTGTTCGGCTTGCGTCTGAGTTATCTTCAAACTCCGTTCGCTAAATAAATACATGATTAAGATTATTATTATTTGTACATAAAGTAGATGTCAAATTCTATTAGGCTAATCCAACTCATCTCATTGCAATCTTTTTTTATTAATCTGTTTTGCATTTCGTGGAGGAGTTCATCCACTCCTCCAACGAACATTGTAGTGAAAAAAGCGTGGATAGTCTTTTGTCCACGCCCAAATTGAGATTCACGAAGAGCCAAATGAGACGATTTTCATCAACTTTGTCTGCGATATGTTGTCATTTATAAACAAATTGAGTTGCATTTTGTTCCAATTTTTGTTGAATATTGAACACGATTACCTTTTTCAGGATACAATGTCAGTGGATGTGTGTTTTACACAGTCAAAAAATATTAATCAACTGTAGCCAGTTTAGAATAATTTTTTTAAAAAAAAAAGAAAATCCAAAATATCTAAAATTTTCAGGAGAGAGTGTATCAAGTAAACACTTATTCCATTAAATTTATTTTTGAAATAGAGAAAATCACTATCATTGATTAGGTCCTTGCAATAAATGCATTTATCCCGATGTCATTTATGTTGAAAAGAAGACTAAATAAGTAGATAGTTTTTTCTATTTTTTTTTATTATCAAATTTGATTTATTAATAGTTGTTATGTAAATTAAATCAAGTTTATTCTATCTTTAATCTCAAACAGAAAAAGATGCCAAGTAATAACTTAAATGCCTCTTATATTTCAAAAATTAGATACTACTAACATTTATTGGATAATCTTTATTTTACCATTGTAATCATTGCTACAACTTAAAAATAAAGTAAATAAATGACTAGAGAGGAGAAATTTGACAACCCACGAATTCTAACATCAAGAAAACATTTTAATACATAGAAAATTTATTACTTGAAAATAAAAATTTATAAATAAAAAAATATAGGAGTACTATATCTTACACAATATCTTTGGAACTCATCCTGGCTACATTTATTTTTCAGTACTATAGTAGTATATATATACATAAAAGAACTACTATGATAAGCCTTATTTGTAGAGTGCATAAATTATATATTAGTACTATTTACTAAGCTTAAGATACTAGAGGAGGAACACTTTGTTCATTCCTAAAGAAATTTGTTGGATCAATTTTAGTCTTGATTTTGACCAATCTATCAAAGTTGTTCTTGAAATATTTCACTCCCCAAATTCTTGCTTGTTCATAGCTTGTGTTTCCTTTGTTGTTCACTCCCAAATCAAGATCTCTATAGTTGAAATATGCAGCTCTAGGAGATTTTGACACATACCTAGCCATGTATCCATAAAGGTTTCGAATCCAAGATAGATGCTTATTAGAACTTTCCATTTCCCTCCAATTCACCCCATAATGGATCATGAATATGTTTCCATCTCTATGAGGGAAAGGTGTTTCAGATTCTGAGATGTCACTCAACTTTCCTCCGTAGGGACTAAATTGTAATTCTGCCGAATATTCGCCTACTTGGTTGAATAGCTTCCATATACCTTCAAGACCATTTATAGAAATTGGACGTTGGACATAGTCTGATTTACCTTTGAAGAATCCAGTTTGATAAGTTGAGTTATTCCAATCTAGTAACACATCAATTGATGTGCCTCTAGGGAAACCGACAAAGAAGAGTATAGATTCAATCCAACTCATCTCAATGCAATCTTCCTTCACTAACCCTAGTTCTGGGAAGCTATCTTGCATTTCATGGAGGAGGTCATCGACTCCTCCAACAAACATTGTAGTAAAAAAGGCGTGGACAGTCCTTTGTCCACGCTTGAAAGGAGATTCACTACTCCTCAGGAAGATCCTGAGGAGGAGATTGTCATCAACTTTGTTTGCAATATGTTGCCATTTGTAAACAAGTTGAGTGGCATTTTGTTCCAACGTTCGTGTCATGTTGAATACAGTCACCTTTTCTGGAATATCAAGTAATTTCACCTTCCATGATATAATGAGACCAAAACTAGTCCCTCCGCCTCCTCTAATAGCCCAAAAGAGATCCTCACCCATTGATTTTCGATCCAGGATTCGTCCATTAACATCGATTAATTTTGCATCAATGATGTTATCAGCAGCTGTACCAAATTTTCGTGACATCATACCATATCCTCCACCACTAAAGTGTCCACCAACACCAACAGTTGGGCAAACCCCAGCAACAAAGGCCAATTTTTTACTTTTTTCCGCGATTCTATAGTAAACTTCCCCTAGGGTCGCGCCAGCTTGAATCCAAGCAGTCTTGTCTTCAGTATCTATGGAGATTGATCTTAGGTTTCTAAGATCAATTATGACAAAAGGGGTTTCAGAAATATATGAAAGTCCCTCATAGTCATGTCCACCGCCTCGAATTCTAATTTGTAGGCCATGTTTCTTGGAGCAATATATAGCTGCCTGGATTTGAGATTCATCATTAGGAGTGAAAATAATTGATGGTTTGAAATCGGAAGTTATCCTTAGATTACTTGAAAAAGAGTTATAAAGGGTGGAATATGTTGAGTTTTTAGGAGTGTAGATAACTTGTGATATTGAGTTTGAGTTCATAATTTTGTGAGAAAGGCATTCAAGAAAGTCATCATGCAGGGTGGTGTTGGCCCATGATGATGAAAGGCAAACTGAGAGAAAGAGAAATATTGTTAACTTCTTGAAAGTAGTCATGATTGTTTGTTGTTGCAAATTTTGATGTTGGAGAAAATGGAAACTAACAACTCCTATTTATAGATTTAGCTAGGGAGAAATCAAAGAAGTTTAGTTTCAAACCCTAAGACCACGTGGTATAGAATAATATTTCATCGGTTGTTCATTTTGATTTTGCACGGCTCTTAAAAAATAATGATTAATATATATAGTTTATTACGATACTTTAATATATTAAATATGACAAATAAAAGTGAAAATTTATTTTTAAAAGAGAAAATCTACGGAGGGAGTATTATGTCTTCACCTAACTTTAATCGTAAAACATTTCCTAATCTGTGATAGAATTTTCTTTTATTAGGTTTAAAAAGCAAAATCGAACTCTGCGTGCAATTATTTTTTTTCGTGCAAGAAAAGTATATATATAGACACACATTCCAAAGACTCGTCAATTGTCATGTTTCTTCATATAGAATTAGATGCACACGCTTCCTCATGCCTAACGTGGAATATTATCTGATTATCGGAAAAAACCTGCGCAATTCAAATTTAGTCAGAGCATTAATATGGACATCGAACATTAGAATCGGGTGGGAAACTAAAAAAAAAATATAACTATTCATATCGTTGATAATGATCAATAAAACTAATTCGAGAAAATATTTTTCTCCTAAGTTGAAATCTTACATATCTTCTAGATTTGAATCTTTGATTATAATAACCTACTTTGATATAATTGTGTAGTCGACTAGACAAATTATTTTCTGGATATTATTAATATATTATGTCACTTTTAATAAATAAATTTCTGTAGAAAACTTAACATTTTCATGTGCATTATTGGAACTAGGGGTGTACATGACCGGGTTGGTTCGAGTTTTTCAAATATCAAACTAAATAATTTGTGTAAATTTTTTAAATTTATAAACCAAACCAAACTAATAAAATTAGGATTTTTTTGGGTTTTTCAACCTCGGGTTGGTTCGAATTTTTCAAATACCAAACCAAACCAAACCATTGTGTCGAATTTTTAAATTTATAAATCAAACCAAACTAATAAACCTCGTATTTTTTTCAGATTTTTGGATTTTTTCGCATACAAACATATAATTAACTTGTGCTCCAAATTTTACCAAAATACAATTATCTAAGGTGTTTCTTAAAAAAAAAAACAAAATATGAGATGAGTGATGACACTAAAATATTCAATAAAAAATAATAATGAAATCATCATATAAAATAAATATTGCAAAGTCATAATGAAAATGATCATAATTTAAAAGTACTAAATCATGCTAAAATAAGTTTAATAAGTATTAGTTACATTACTAAATATTTAAGGAAAATTAAAATTAGATTATGTATTTTAATTGTCTAAACCAATGTAAAACTAAAAAACCAATATTCAATATTATTGTCATTCTTAGTGTTGAATTGATTTCCTTTTTGCATTAGTATTAATTTGATTTTGATTTAAGTTTTATTATAATTATCAACATCTATGAACTATAATCTTTATTGTACCATTCCGAATTCTAAATTTTAAACTTGAAATATATTAAAAGATAAAAACTATGAAATAGTATAAGAAATATTTTAAAATTATATCAATGTAAATATTTTTATGTATAAAATAAAATTTTAAAATAACATATATAATGTCGGGTTGGTTTGGTCTCGGGTTGGTTTTTTTTTAGTTAAAACCAAACCAACCCAAATATAGTCGAGTTTTTTTTTTCAATACCAAACCAAGTCAAACCAAACCACTAGTCGAATTTTTTGTTCAATTTGACTCAATTTATGGTTTGGTTTAATTTTCGGTTCGATTTTGTACACCCCTAATTGGAACATAAAGATTAAATAAATACTCTGATCATTAACGTATTAAGCAATTGTCCGACTTGATTTTTCAAAGGTCAAACTAGACCTTAATAAGAAATTGTAATTTATGAAAATTGATGGGTTTTTGTGTCAAACTTCCTATATGTAAATTGTCCCAAAATTATCATTGACCAAATCCATTTTGACCTTTAGATGATAAATATGGATAAAAATGCTAATAATTTTTTTAGACTCTATCGGATGGAAAATTATCATGATAATAATTTTTACATATAAAATGATAGCGAAGTTAGAAATTTTACTAAAAAAGTTTTAAAAAATTTAGTACATATATCTCTAGAATGAGAACATATAATTGAAGACTTGTAATTATGGTCCAAGAAACCGTGTAAATTACAAAGCCTACGGTTATACATTGAACTCAAAAGGTCTAAATCATTGTAATTATGATGAGTAAATTAAATAACTTAAAGCTTAATTTAAGTAAGTAAAATTATTTAATAAAATTAGACAAAATGTTCAATAAGTCCAAATTCCATACCCAAATAACCTAATTATTATTTATTATTAAAATTAGTCTTCCTTCTTTCTTCGTTGCTTTCCTTTTTTTTTTTTTACCAAAAAACCATTCGCACAGAAGTGTTCACCTCCTGTGTGATGGGGGGCTTTGGCAAGACCCCTACCATATATATAAAAAATACATAAGTTGGAGGGGGACATTAAGCCTTACCTCCTTTTACATCATAGAATACAAAAAATATCCTAATAGAGATTATGATCAGAAAAGGATTTTAAGTCATTAATCTCCCATGTGATGCACCCAAATAAAACACCTAGAATGTAGCACATGGAAGAAACAAGCGATGAAATGAATTATGGAGGGTCGTAGTGCCAGAAAGAGGCCTTTTTTGGTCTTCTCCTGAAGGAAGGCAATTGAAGTTTATTCATTCTTAAAAGATCCCTAACCTCGGCCGGAAGTTTAGACTCCTGAAAGTAAATGATCGGCTCTTGTATAGTAGTAGCGTACTTAGCAAGAGCATCTGCAACTTCATTTCCTTCCCTATAACAATGTTTTACTATTATGTTTCTTTGAGCAATCTTATTCTTGATGTCTTCAATAAGGTTGTGGATTCTCCAAGGTGGTTTACAACTCCCATTAATCATTCGAACTTCTTAAATTCCCCTCAGTCTATCATGTCAGCAATATTTAAAACTTCTTAAATTTCGATTTTAAGATTTGATGCATCATCGTAAATATGTATCATTTCGGATAAATAATCTATCAAAAGGGATTTTAAGCTAAAGACAATATAGGAAGGAGGGGGGCAGGACCGACTCAACAAGATCGGGGGCCTAAAGCCAAACCTTAAAGAGAGGCCCTAATATTTTGAGAAGTATTTTGTTTCTTTAATCTCTTTAATAATTTTATTCTTGACTTCACTTGCCAATAGGTTTAATAATTCACTTTGTATATTATGTCCAAGGTAATGACTATGAATTTCATCATGCTTATTCTTCAAATATGTTCTTGCATAGCTGGATCAAATTTATTAGACAAAATGGTCAAAAGTCCCCCAATCTATTACCGGATTCCCAACTACACACTTCAACTTTGCGGGTGTCCTATCACCCCCCCTAAACTGTTTAAAACTGAAATTATTACACCCTTAAAAAGCAACAACCACATTTATATTGACAGGTGAAACTCACGCGTTTGACACGTGGATTTCTTTAAAAACTATTATTTTTTTTCCTTTTTCTCCTATATTTTCATCTTCCCTTCCAACACCAACAGTCTTTCCATCATTTTTTTCTTTCATTGCAAACAGAAAACTTCACCAATCAACCTATCGACACCACCCACTTCCTACCACCAGCATTACCAAGTCCTAAATCTTTTGACATATCAAAAAACATCAATTATTAATGCTTCTTTTCTTTCTTTACAATTGCCCATAAATTAATTCATATCTTTTTGGAGGAACTTTAAACAATTTGACGACTTATAATAGCAAAAGGAAATTTCTAACTATCTTCCGAAATCATTAGATCTGAACTCATTTAAAAATTAGCGTCACACCATCTCATCACAAAATAACCCGACTAGCTGCTATCGTCAACGAGGGGTAGCAATGACAGTTTTGAAGAGGAAAAGGCCAGCAATTTTTTTTTATTTATATATGTTTCATACACTTGATCGATTCTAGATAATTTTTATGGATGTATCTGTTAAATTGCTCAAATTGAGGCTATGTATACATAAAAATGCGACATTGATCTTTCCAATTTCATTCTCAAAATCACATGTGGGTTTCGTTGAAAACCCAAAATTATTTCTGGGTTTGAAATAAAATTGCCAAATTGAGGCATCGAATAATCAAGATATGAATTTCCAACCTAATCGGCCTTGTGGGTTGGCATGTAAAGTGATTATTAACAACTCCAATAATATCAATAAGGAATTGATTTTCAAAATTTTCTAATTTCATGCACAAATTGAAAAATACAAATTCAAGAATCAAGAGGAATACTAAAATTTCATTGTCAATTATGTGGAGATGGTAGTAACGGTGACGATAGAGAAAATAGTGGCGGTGGCGATTTCGAGATGATGAGTGGTGGTATTTGATCTATGTTGTAATGAAGAAGAAAGAAACAAATAAAGAAAAAAGAATAATTATAAATACAAGTATTTCTGAAAAGAAATATTAAAAATAAAATTTTACTATTTGATTTTGGTGCTCACTCTCTCAAGGAGAGTGAAATACACTCACTTTGCCATATAAGCGTTTAGGGAGATGATAATTTTAGTTTTAAATAGTTTGAGAGGGTGATAGGACTCCTGTAAAGTTTAAGTGTGTAGTTGGGAATCCGGTAATAGATTGGGGGGGGGGGGGGGNGGGGGGGGGGGGACATTTGACCATTTTCTCAATTTATTAATCATTTCCATTAGGCTTTAAAAATTACCGTTACTTTCTTGATAGATCTTTCCATTTGTTCCCCTAAATGATAAATTATTTTTCCAAAGAGTTTTGATCACGTCAATAATTCTTGACAATACATTTTTCCATTGCACTTTATCTCTATCAATTTGCTCCTGCACAACTTTATCAATTGTTTTTTTAATGCAATCTCATTTCTAAATCAATACACAAGCTCATATTATTAATAATATGTTCATTCTTTACTTCATGGACTTTGAGCTTAACACTAAGATTTCTCCACTCATTACTACCTTCACTAGCTAGTTTACTATTGCAAATAATAGAAGTTGTGCTAAATAATTTACAACAAAAACAATTTTTTTTTAATCCAAATCTTTAGAGTAGATTAATCATTTTCTTTCATGCTTTTCTCCGTTTACTAATTTTTGAATATAGTGTGTTGTAGAAAAATATTGTACGTATTTATCTTGTGGAAAATTATATCAGTCATTCTAAATGGTCCATTTTCTACTAATAGATCTCTCAATTTTTTATCTACATTATTCCATTGACTTGGATCTTATATATTTTTAGGGATGCAACTATTTAAATTATCTAGGAGTTCTTGATATCGGGAACAATGTCACATTTTCACCAACTTCTTCTAGATTTTATTCTTGGATATTATTATCATCTAAATCAATTCTATTGGTGACTTGTTCATTCGAAATATTTATTATTTGTCAAAAATCTATCAAGGGCTCTTTTTTAAGATTTATTTAATTCTTCAAGTTTTCTCTCTTTTTACAAAATCGGGATCATGTTTTCTAGTTGACATATCAAGATTGAATAAATTTTCATAATAATTCAAACAATTTACATATACTTAAGAATATCAACAATAACAATTTTGCAAGAAAAACTATAAAACCTCTTACACGTTTTCTTTTCTCAAAAAATTAATATAATTTTTTTAATAATATGTATAAGTATTTTTTTTTATAAAATGGGCCCCCAAAATATATGGGGCCCCAACCGATGGCTTTAGTGGCCTAGTGGTTAAGACGGCCTTAGGGGGGGGGGGGTTAAAAAAAGTCAGGATATGACAAAAGCATCTTATTGAATCGAATGGGCTTTTATGAGAAATGACGAAATTTGATACATGGATATAAAAAGAGGACGCTTTCTTGTGTTGCATCGAAGACAATGACCTAAGAGACAAGTACCTTCTCTTAGGTTTCTTCCTCTCGCGCCCATCGCCGCTCAGTCCGCGTTAGATCGAAAGATTAGCAAAGCGAAAAAAGAAAGAGTGAAGGAGAGCAGCATCTTATTGATCTCTTCACGAGAATTGCCAGATCGTAGAAGCAAAACATAGAGAAGAGCTCATATTTAAATTTTGAGACTATATCTAGAGGAGATTTGAGTTGGTTGGGATTAAGTAAATTGGTCTTCGATGCATATTTTATTGTATCAGCAATACTACAAGAAACATGATTTTTTGTGACAACTTTCTGTAGCGACATACATAGTTGCCACAATATGTAAGGTTTTTGTGGCGACTCAAAATGGTTGCCACAAAACATGGTAGTTCTAGTGGCGGAAAATATTAACGCTACTGAAAAGTATCATTTAGTGGCGACATTCCTTAGATGGCCACAATATGTTCTACCAAAATATGAATGAAATGTATTTGTAGCGACCATTGTCGTTGCTAAAAGTTGTTTTTAGTAGCGAGTTCAGAGTTGTCACAAATGATATAGTACTTTTTGTAGTGACTTCTGTCGCTGCCAAATATACTTTTCTGCAGCAAAATAGATGTCGCTACTGATAGTATATGTATTGTACTGACAAGAGTTGCTACTAATAGATACATTTTAGTAGCAATAGCAAACTTGCCACTATTTTGATACAGATTTTGTGGCGACAATGTCGCCACTAAAACGTTATTTTAGTAGCGACCTAGCTAAAATGTGTGTTGTAAAATTATTATTTGTGGCATATTTGTTAAACTCTAGCGGCGACAAATGTCGTCACAAATAAGTGTTGTTGTGGCGACTCATTGAAGTCGTCACAAATAACCTTTAGTTATGGAAGTACTAGCTACGGTCCAGAGGTTGCTGCTATAAATATTCAGTGGCGACTTTTGGAGTATTTGTGGCGACTTTCACCGCCACAAAAACACCGATTTCTTGTAGTATGTGTGTGTGTATATATATATATATATATATAAATTCTCTAATACTACATAGTATTACATTCATCTGTACAAGATTATACACTATTTATACAATATTGATACACTATATACATGTTGATACGTACATATACATATGACCATTTAAAAATAATTTTTGTTAATTTTTTATGTCATGTAGACATAAATTCCACAAATAATAAAATATTGAAAAACCTAATATAAAAAATACGACACTTATATATATTAATTGGATTTAATCTTTAGTGATAACTTATTTGTTCTCAAAATCATAGTGTTATTTTAACTATGACATTGGTGCTACTGCCTATCACCACTGTCCCAAAGATTGAAAAAGGAAAAATTATCTCAAGCCACAATTTATATAAAACATGAAATCTATTTCTATTGAATTGGAACTTATTCAACAAAGATGCTTAGTTTTTTTCCATACACGATTTTTTCAATTAATTTCAAAGTTTTGAACATTAGGCAAGTAATTAATACAAATAAAATCCTACTAAAGTAAGAAAAACCTTGTTCATTCCTACACAATCTTTGAAACGTGGCAACATTTATTTTTCAGTACTATAATTGTATACATATACATAAAAGAACTTATTTGTAGAGTGCATAAATTAATTACTACTAAGCTTAAGATAATAGAGGAGGAATACTTTGTTCATTCCTAAAGAAATTTGTTGGATCTATTTTTGTCTTCACTTTCACCAATCTATCAAATTTGTTCATGAAATATTTCACTCTCCACATTCTTGCTTGTTCATAGCTTGTGTTTCCTTTGTTGTTCACTCCCAAATCAAGATCTCTATAGTTGAAATAAGCACCTTTAGGAGATTTTAACACATACCTAGCCATGTAACCATAAAATTTTCGAATCCAAGCTATGTTACTTAGAGAATTTTTCATTCCCCCCCAAAACACCGCATAATGGATCATAAATATGTTTCCAGTTCTATGAGGGAAAAGTGTTTCATATTCTGAGATGTCACTCAACTTTCCTCCATAGGGACTAAACTGTTATTCAACTGAGTTTTCACCTACTTGGTTGAATAGTTTCCATATACCTTCAAGACCATTAATAGAAATTGATCGTTGGACATAGTCTGATTTCCCTTTGAAATAATATTCTTGATTAGTTGCGCTATTATTCCAATGAAGTAGCATAACAAGTGATGTGCCCTTAGGGAAACCAGCAAAGAAGAGTATAGATTCGATCCAACTCATCTCAATGCAATCTTCTTTCACTAACCCTAGTTCTGAGAAGCTATCTTGCATTTCGTGGAGGAGTTCATCTACTCCTCCAACGAACATTGTAGTGAAAAAGGCGTAGATAGTCCTTTGTCTACGCCTGATTAGAGATTCACTACTCTTCAGGAAGAGCCTGAGGAGAAGATTGTCATTAACTTTGTCCGCGATATGTTGCCATTTGTAGACTAGTTGAGTTGCATTTTGTTCCAACGTTCGTGTCACGTTGAATACAGTCACCTTTTCTGTAATATCAAGTAATTTCACCTTCCACGAGATAATGAGACCAAAACTAGTCCCTCCACCTCCTCTAATAGCCCAAAAGAGATCCTCACCCATTGATTCTCGATCCTGAATTCGTCCATTAGCATCAATTAATTTTACATCAATGATGTTATCAGCAGATGTACCAAATTTTCGTGACATCATGCCATAGCCTCCACCACTAAAGTGTCCACCAACACCAACAGTTGGGCAAGCCCCAGCAACAAAGGCCAATTTTTTACTTTTTTCAACGATTCTATAGTAAACTTACCCTAGGGTCGCGCCAGCTTGAATTCAAGAGGTCTTGTCTTCAGTATCTATGGAGATTGATCTTAGGTTTCTAAGATTAATTATGACAAAAGGGGTCTCCGCAATGTATGAAAGTCCCTCATAATCATGTCCACCGCCTCGAATTCTAATTTGTAGGCCATGTTTCTTGGAGTAATGTATAGCTGCCTGGATTTGGGATTCATCCTTAGGAGTGAAAATAATTGATGGTTTGAAGTAAGAGCCTTAGAGGTTATTCTTAGGTTTATCTGTAAAGGAGTTCAAAATGGTAGAATATGAAGAGTTTTTAAGAGTGTGGATAACTTGTGATATTGAGTTTGAGTTCATAATTTTGTGAGAAAGACATTTAAAAAAGTCATCGTGAGTTTTGTTGGCCCGTGAATATGATGATGAAAACCAAATTGAGAGAAAGATAAATATTGTGAACTTGTTGATAATAGTCATAATTGATTATTTGTTGTTGCAAATTTTGATGATTGAGAAAATGGAAACAAGAACTTCTATTTATACTTTTAGCTAGACAGAAAATAAAGTGGACGTGGTATTAAACTATATAATAATACTTTCTCCATTTGAATTTATGTGAGAAGTTTAAGAATTTTCTTTTTTTTTTAAACTTATTGTCTAAAAATAAGTCACTGATGTTTGCATGATCATAAATCATTTCATTAAGAATAAAATATATATTTTATAATTAAATTATTATTAAATATAGAAATATATCATTATTTTTCGTACTTACTAAAAAGAAAATGAGTCATATAAATTAGAAAAAATGAGTAATATTGTTGTGTTTTCACCTACTTTATTCGTAAAACATTTCTTATTCCGTGATAGAGTTTTCTTTTTTTACTTTAAAAAAGCAAAATTGAACTCTGCGTGCATTTTTTTTTTCGTAATTGAAAAGTATATATATACATTCCAAAGATTAGTCAATAATTGTCATGCTTATTCATATATTATCAGTTTTTATTTTTATATTTTGTTCGTACTTAGCATTATTGGTATAATTATTCATATCATTGATAACGATCAATAAAATAAATTAGAGAAAATCTTTCTCCAATTTTAAATCTTACATATCTTATCTTCTAGAATTGATTATCAATATATTATATAGAATATATATGTCGCCTTAAATAAAGAAATTTGTGTAGAAAACTTCAACATTTCCTCTGCATTACTGGAACATAAAGATTAAACAAATACTCTAGTCATTACCATCATGAGTTGTGGTGTAGTGATGAGACTATGCCTTCCTTATTTGAAGGTCTCGGGTTCGAAACTTGGGATTGGAGAAAATTCTGTTGGGAGCATTATAGGTCAAACTAGACCTTAATAAGAAATTATAATTTCTTAAATTTATGAAAATTGATGGGGTTTTTTGTCCAACTTCCTATATGTATATTGTCCCAAAATTATCATTGACCAAATCCACTTTGACCTTTAGATGATAAATATGGATAAAGATGCTAATAATTTTCTTAGACGCTATCAGATGGAAAAATATTATGATAAATTTCTATATATCCGTGGAAATAAAATTATGGTAAAATTAAAAAATTTACTAAGGATATTTAAAACTTTAGCATATATTTCTAAAAAGTTGATTTTGATTTATAAATAAGTATTATTTTTTATATGCACAATTTAATTTTTTGACAAAAGGTGTTTGAGTAACCATCGTTAGAACAATATAGCTATGCCACTTGGATATAAAATGAGAACATATAGTAATATTGAAGACTTGTAATTGTGGTCCAAGAAACTGCGCAAATTACAAAAGGCCTACTCTCATCCTTTGAAGTAAAAAAATTCACACTCAAATTTTCAAAAACTTTAAAACAATTTCTTGAAAAATTAAGTTTTTGGGCAAGGAAGAATAAGAGGACTGGGTCCTTTGTTTACAGATTGGAGTCAGTATGGGTGGGTCAACTGGGTGGTCATAGGAGAGTGTCCATAAATAAAGAGCGGAGTCGAGATTAGAAGTTTGAGGATTCTAAATTTGTATAATTGTGACAAGTAAATATTTCAAAAGGTTATTTAAGTATGTAAAATTATTAAGCAAAATCATTGAATTTAGTTTTGTATCAATAAAGACACTTTATTTATGACTCTCTTCTTATAAAATATGTCAAGCTCCGAATCTACATTTTGGACAGAATCAACACCCAATTTGATTGTTGACCCGAGTATATCAATAACATGGCATGAAACATATCACACATCTAAACATGAGTGGAAAACATGATTTAAGAGCATTTTAAGTTATATAACGGTTGGAACCTAGTTATTAAGTATTATCCATGCATGTATAAAATTAATAAGTCGTTTGGTTTGCATTTAAAAACTTGCTTAACTAATACATATACATACAAGTTATGAGCGAATTGGTATATTATCTTATGCAAGATATATAAAATGAAATAACTAATATTTGCATAATCTAATTAACTAGCTACTAAACGACCTTTGAAGTGTTGCGTTAGGTATTTATTAACTCATACTGATGTACAAGTTCACGAATTCTAACATGAAGAACAATTAATAAATAGAAAATTTATTACTTGAAAATAGTTCATAAATCAAACAATATTTATCTTACACGATCTTTGAATGCTACATTTAATTTTTAGTACTATATAATATATAAATTAACTACCATATATTATGACCTAAAGATAATAGAGGAGGAATACTTTGTTCATTCCTAAAGAAATTTGTTGGATCAAACTTAGTCTTCACTTGTACTAATCTATCAAAGTTGTTCTTGAAGTATTTCTCCCCCCAAATTTTTGCTTGTTCATAGCTTGTGTTTCCATTAATATTATTCACTCCTAAATCAAGATCTCTATAATTGAAATAAGTTGCTCTAGGAGATTTTGAGACATACTTAGCCATGTATCCATAAAGTTTTCGACTCCAAGCTATATTTCTTTGAGAATCTTCAATTTTTCCCCAATACACCGCATACCCGATTATGAATATATTTCCAGCTCTATGAGGGAAAGGAATTTCAGATTCTGAGATGTCACTCAACTTTCCTCCATAGGGACTAAACTGTAATTCAACCCCTGAGTTTTCGACTGCTAATTGGTTGAGTAGTTTCCACATACCTTCAAGACCATTTATAGAAATTGGTTGTTGGACATAGTCTGATTTCCCTTTGAAGTATCCTCTTTGATTAGTTGTGGTATTCCAATTTAGCAACACATCAAGTGATGTGCCCCTAGGGAAACCGGCAAAGAAGAGTATCGATTCGATCCAACTCATCTCAATGCAATCGTCTTTCACTAACCCTAGTTCCGGGAAGCTATCTTGCATTTCGTGGAGGAGTTCATCTACTCCTCCAACGAACATCGTAGTGAAAGAGGCGTAGATAGCCCTTTGCCCACCCCTGAATGGAAATTCACTATTTCTCAAGAAGATCCTGAGGAGGAGATTGTCATCAACTTTGTCTGCGATATGTTGCCATTTGTAAACAAGTTGAGTTGCATTTTGTTCTAACGTTCGTGGCACATTGAACACGGTCACCTTTTCAGGAATATCGAGTAATTTCACCTTCCATGATATAATAAGACCAAAGCTAGTCCCTCCACCTCCTCTAATAGCCCAAAAGAGATCCTCACCCATTGATTCTCGATCTTGAATTTGTCCATTAGCATCGATTAATTTTGCATCAATGATGTTATCGGCAGCAGTACCAAATTTTCGTGACATCATGCTATAGCCTCCACCACTAAAGTGTCCACCAACACCAACAGTAGGGCAAGTCCCAGCAACAAAGGCCAATTTATTACTTTTTTCTGCGATTCTATAGTAAACTTCCCCTAGGGTGGCGCCAGCTTGAATCCAAGCAGTCTTGTTTTCAGTGTCAATGGAGATTAATCTTAGGTTTCTAAGATCAATTAGGACAAAGGGGGTCTTGGAAATATATGAAAGTCCCTCATAGTCATGTCCACCGCTTCGAATTCTAATTTGTAGGTCATGTAACTTGGAGCAATGTATAGCTACCTGGATTTGAGATTCGTTTATTGGAGTGAAAATAATTGATGGTTTGAAGTTGGAGGTTATCCTTAGGTTATGATCTGAAAAGGAGTTATACATGGTGGAATATGATGAGTTTTTAGGAGTGTGGATGACTTGTGATGAGTTTGAGTTCATAATTTTGTGAGAAAGACATTCAAGAAAGTCATCAATATGAGTTTTGTAGGCCCATGAATATGATGATGAAAAACAAATTGAGAGAAAGAGAAAGATTGTTAACTTAGTCATACTTGATTATTTGTTGTTGCAAATTTTGATGTGGAGAAAATGGAAACTAACAACTTCGATTTATAGTATTAGTTTTTTTTTTTTTTGGGGGTGGGGGGGTGGTGGATTAAAGAAGCTTAATTAGTTACAAAGGCTAAGACCACGTGGTATAGAATATTGAGTATTAGTTTAAAAAAAGTAAAGTAAACTCTTCGTGCAATTATCATTTGGTGCAACAAAGTAGGTATATACTAGCTGTTTAGGGATTGGCTAAATACTAAAATAAGGAAGTGATCTTTTATTGGGTTTGCACTAATTTGGCACTTTCTTATTGGCTAGTTGTTGGTTGAGATCTCTTTGATTGAAGTTTAAGTGCTTTTATAACAAGTTTCTTCCGCGCGGGTACTTAATCATACTGATGTACAAGTCACGAATTCTAATATGAAGAACATTTAATATATAGAAAATTTATTATTTTTATATTTTGTTCGTACTTAGCATTATTGGTATAATTATTCATATCATTGATAACGATCAATAAAACAAATTAGAGAAAATCTTTCTCCAATTTTTAAATCTTACATATCTTATCTTCTAGAATTGATTATCAATATATTATATATAATATATATGTCGCCTTAAATAAAGAAATTTGTGTAGAAAACTTCAACATTTCCTCTGCATTATTGGAACATAAAGATTAAACAAATACTCTAGTCATTAAACGTTACCATTATGAGTTATGGTGCAGTGATGGGACTGTGCCATCCTTATTTGAAGGTCTCGGGTTCGAGCCTTGGCTTTGGAGAAAATTCTGTTGGGAGCATTATAGGTCAAACTAGACCTTAATAAGATATTGTAATTTCTTAAATTTATGAAAATTGACGGGGTTTTGTGTCAAACTTCCTATATGTATATTGTCCAAAAATTACCATTGACCAAATCCACTTTGACCTTTAGATGATACATATGGATAAAGATGCTAATAATTTTCTTAGACGCTATCGGATGGAAAAATATTATGATAAATTTTTATATATCCGTGGAAATAAAATGACGGTAAAATTAGAAATTTTACTAAGGATATTTAAAACTTTAGCATATATTTCTAAAAAGTTGATTTTGATTTATAAATAAGTATTATTTTCTATATGCATAATTTAATTTTTTGACAAAAGATGTTTGAGTAACCATCGCTAGGACAATATAGCTATGCCACCTGGATATAAAATGAGATAGTAATATTGAAGACTTGTAATTGTGGTCCAAGAAACTGCGCAAATTACAAAAGGCCTACTCTCATCCTTTGAAGTAATTGTGATGACTAAATATATCGAAAGCTTACTTAAGTATATGAAATTATTTCGGAAAACTAAACAAAATGTCTATTGGATCAAGATTACCTAACTTCTTCTTCCTTCTACTTCACTTTTCTTCTTCAATACTCAAGACACTAATTGTGATTGTTGTTGCTAGGGAAAATTATGCATATAAGCAAACATATAATAGTTAATTACTTAACATAACTATAGTTTGCCTTATTTATAATTTGCGGTCTACTTTTAGCTATATTTACGCAGCTCAACTTTTTAGTTTTGTATAATTCGCACGTTTGTATAATTCAGATTTTGTATAATATAATTTGTATAACTTTTGTATAATTCATAATTTGTATAACTGTCTACACTTCTGATGTTTGTAATTGTATAAATTCGTTATTTTGAATTTATACAAAATTGAATTATACAAATTTACCCGCGAATTATACAAACCTACGAATTTATACAAATCCGCGAATTATACAAATGAGATAGCTTAAATTGTAGCTACAACCCACAAATATGCAGACTATAATTATGAAGCATAATTAATTTATTATAGTGGCTATTTGCAAAAGTTCCTCTTGTTGTTACTGCTTCTGCTATTGGTATAACAACCGGTACATCATAGGTTAGCCCAACCCAGTCCTCTCGTATTAGGGTTGGCTCCTCGCAGTTCTCCCTTTAACACCAACAATTACTTCATCCATAAATCTTTTTTTTTATTTCAAAATAGTGATACGGTCTAAAAAAGTAAAGGAGAAGCTTCCATTCTAGAAAATCTTCTCTCAAAAAGAGAGAGACCTGAAATTACAAAGGAAGGTATTCGGTTAAAAAAAGATACGATAGTTAGAACAGCTTCAGTCCAAAATTGACTAAG
Organism: Solanum stenotomum; assembly: GCF_019186545.1. Classification (NCBI taxonomy): domain Eukaryota; kingdom Viridiplantae; phylum Streptophyta; class Magnoliopsida; order Solanales; family Solanaceae; genus Solanum; species Solanum stenotomum. Next base: position 28,134,325 of record NC_064293.1, on the reverse strand, counting down.
GACAGAAGCAAGCTACAATACATAATTTTAAATCATCTATACACGATTTTACATTATTTATTCAATTTTTTAAAAAAAAATTCCCATGTCTAGGGTGTTATATATCGGAATATGCATACAAGAGGGGGGCTTGGCCTTACCTCCGAACATAACACAAGGATACAAAGTTATCTTTCAAAAAGAGGACAGATGAAGCTATCTTAGACCATCCAACCCTCACAAAAAGAACCATCTATCTGGCTAACTAACAAAAAAAATTGCCTTGTCATATTTGAGCCTTATAGAAGGCATTTGGTTCTTGTCAAGTTGGAATGCCCCCAAGCCCCCATCAGAAGTTGTTGATAGGTGTCATAATAGGCCTCATTCTGATTGCTCGCGGCTAATTTAGCAAGATGGTCTGCAACCGTATTGACCTCCCTGAAATAGTGTTCTACCTTGACATTAGCAAGTTTCTTCAGATGCTGAACCTCTTCAATGATCCTCAATAGTTTATAATTATAGCATTTGTTCTCGTTGATCATTTGGACAAGAGATAATGAATCCGCTTCAAGGGTAAAGTCTGTATAATTCAAAAGTGTACATCTGCTCAAACCATATTTAGCTGCCAATGCCTCTGCTTCCAAAGTACTGTCACATTGTATAGGTGAAGAGAAGGCCATCACAAATTCACCTTTGTCGTCTCTTAACACTCCTCTTATATATACCAGCTTTAACAGTAGGAGAAGTGAAACTCCCCATCAGTGTTAAGCTTCAATAGACCCAAATTTGGAAAGTTCTCCAGCTGCAAACAATAGTTCTCATAGGGAATGGTTTGAGACTCTTAGGTTTTTGTGGACAGCATTAGTGGTATTTTGAGTCCACCATTGATTGATCAGGTGTCTCATTGTGCCTTGGTGGTAAGATCCCAAAAAACTTGATCTTTGTTGCCAATGGTAATGGTCAATATGCATGTGTTGCACCATTTCATTGGACAATAAATTGCTTAGCTTATTAACATTCCAAGCACCATTTCATTGGACAATAGCTAAAACTTTTCTTTCATCAGGATATATAGTAACTTGCAAGAGGACCTTTTCCACTCCAATTATCCCACCAGAAGCTACTCACTCCATCCTGAATTAATTTGCCAAATATAATCATGTGCTTTTCCGCACTGCTCCTTACTTGAGTCATCATCTTCCACAAATGTGATCAATTACCAGAAGCCCACTTTTTAGTAGTACAGTGAGCTCTAACACAATATTTATGTTTAAAAAAGGTACGTAGCCATACATTGCATGCATGTTGATACATTACATATAAAACCATTATAAAATAATTTTTGTTACTTGTACATATTTATAAGTAACCCAAATTATTTAGTAAAGTCACTGAATTTAGTGTGTATCAATAAAATCATTTAAACATATGACTCTTCTCTTATAAAATCACTCTACATGATTTGTATCAATGGTTAAAAAGAGCATTTTTAGAAACAAAAAAAAAAGTTGTTTCATTCGTACACAATATTTTTACATAATCTTTGGAACGCATCGTGGCTACATTTATTTTTCAGTACTATAGTAGTACATATACACGTAAAAGAAATATCTAAAAAGCCTTATTTTTAGACAAGCACCGGAGATGGCTTTGATTTGTATAGTGCATAAATTAATTACCACTAAGCTTAAGATAATAGAGGGGGAATACTTTGTTCATTTCTAAAGAAATTTGTTGGATCAATTTTTGTCTTAACTTTCACCAATCTATCAAAGTTGTTCTTGAAATATTTCACTCCCCAAATTCTTGCTTGTTCATAGCTTGTGTTTCCAATAATATTGTTCATTCCTAAATCAAGATCTCTATAGTTGAAATAAGCAACTCTTGGAGATTTTGACACATACTTAGCCATGTATCGATAAAGTTTTCGATTCCAAGCTATGTTTCTCTTGGAATTTTCCATTTTCCCCCAAAAAACTGCATACTCGATCATGAATATATTTCCAGCTCTATGAGGGAAAGGAGTTTCAGATTCTGAGATTTCACTCAACTTTCCTCCATAAGGACTAAACTGTAATTCAACACCTGAATTTTCGCCTAATTGATTGTATAGTTTCCATATACCTTCAAGACCATTTATAGAAATTGGGTGTTGGACATAGTCTGATTTCCCTTTGAAATAGTACTCTTGATTAGCTGTGCTATTCCAATCTTGTAACACATCAAGTGATGTGCCCCTAGGGAAACCCGCAAAGAAGAGTATAGATTCTATCCAACTCATCTCAATGCAATCTTCTTTCACTAACCCTAGTTCTGGGAAGCTCTTTTGCATTTCGTGGAGGAGTTCATCTACTCCTCCAACAAACATTGTAGTGAACGCCTTAATGGAAATTCAATATTGCTCCTCAGGAAGATCCTGAGGAGGAGATTGTCATCAACTTTGTCCGCGATATGTTGCCATTTGTAGACTAGTTGAGTTATATTTTGTTCCAACCTTCGTGTCACGTTGAACACGGTCACCTTTTTCAGGAATATCGACTAATTTAACCTTCCATGAGATAATGAGACCAAAACTAGTCCCTCCACCTCCTCTAATAGCCCAAAAGTGATCCTCACCCATTGATTCTCGATCCTTGATTCGTCTATTAGCATCGATCAATTTTGCATCAATGATGTTATCAGCAGCAGTACCGAACTTTCGTGACATCATGCTATACCCTCCACCACTAAAGTGTCCACCAACACCAACTGTTGGGCAAACCCCAGCAACTACGGCCAAATTTTTACTTTTTTGAGCGATTCTATAGTAAACTTCCCCTAGGGTCGCGCCAGCTTGAATCCAAGCAGTCTTTTTTTGGGTATCAATGGATATTGATCTTAGGTTCCTAAGATCAATTATGAAAAAGGGTGTCTCCGAAATGTGTGAAAGACCCTCATAGTCATGTCCACCACTTCGAATTCTGATTTGTAGGTCATGTATCTTGGAGCAATGTATAGCTGCCTGGATTTGAGATTCGTTGGTAGGAGTGAAAATAATTGATGGTTTGAAGTCGGAGGTTATCCTTAGGTTATCTGAAAAGGAGTTCAAAATGGTGGAATATGATGAGTTTTTAGGAGTGTGGATGACTTGTGATATTGAGTTTGAGTTCATAATTTTGTGAGTAAGACATTCAAGAAAGTCATCATGAGTTTTGTTGGCCCATGATGATGAAAGGCAAATTAAGAGAAAGAGAAGGATTGTTAACTTGTTGAAACTAGTCATAATTGATTATTTGTTGTTGCAAAGTTTGATAATGGAGAAAATAGAAACTAACAACTTCTACTTATAGTTTTAGCTAGGGGGGAATTACAGAGGCTTAATTAGTTTCAAATCCTAATACCTCTAATTTATTGGACACAAATACAAATGAAACTTCCAAGCACCAAAAGGATTAGTCAATTGTGATGTTTATTCATATAAAAGATCTTCCTCATGCCTAACGTGGGTTATTTGTTTTTATTTTTATCTTATGGTCATAACATGCGTATAATTATTTATATATCATTGATAACGATCGATAAAAACTAATTAGAGAAAAAAAAATTCTCTTATTTTGAATTTTACATATCTTCTAGATTTGATTATAATAGCCTACTTTCATATAATTGTATGGTCGAATAGATAAAATTATCTACTATAATGGATATTATCAATGTATTATAAAGAAATTTGTGTAGAAACTTAACATTTCCTCTGCATTATTGAAACATAAAGTTTAAACAAATATTCTAGTCATTAACGTACACGTTTGTCCGACTTGATTTTTTAAATGTCAAACTATACCTTAATAAGAAATTATAATTTTTCTATATTAATGAAAATTGATGGGGTTTTGTGTCAAACTTCCTATATGTCTATTATCCCAAAATTATCATTTACCAAATCCACTTTGACCTTTAGATGATAAATATGGATAAAGATGTTAATACGAAAATATCAAGATAAATTTCTACATATGTAATTTATTGTACATATATCTCCACGGGTATAAAATGAGAAGGTATAATAATATTGACGACTTGTAATTGTGGTCCAAGACACCGCATAAATTATAATACGTTGAACTCAAAATGTCTAAATTTTTGTAATTGTGATGAATAAATATAGGGGTGTCAAAAATGACCCCAAACATAGGTTATAACTCGCCTAACCTGTCCAGAATTTTAAGGGTTGGGTTCAATCTCAACACATTCAAGCTTAATCCATTTTAAGAGAATCCTCAATTGAGCCCAATTCAATCTTCAATTTCAACCCGTTTTAAAATTCTTTACTAAGATATGTTCCTATATTAAAGATATGAATTATTATCTATTTAACATCTTTTAGGATTTATCTATCCATTTGTTACTTTTTTAAAAAAAAAAATCTTGAGCGGAAATTCGAATTGTGATTATAAAAGTTAAATATCACTATATTAAAATTATTGAGATTAATCGGGTCAAATTGGGCGGGTCAAGACCCAACCCATTTTTTAGCCCATTTGAACCCTGTTGACACCCAATTTTTGACCTCCACATTATAGATTAATAATCGAGCTTTTTCAATTTTAAACGATTTAAAATAATTAGTTTTATAAAAAAAAAAATTAAAAAATAATAATAATATAGTTTGCAAGTTATTTTAAGATAGTGTTATCAATTTTTTTTTAATTTTTAGACAATATATATGTTTTACATAATTATGTATATAATTAGTATATTTTATGATTATTCGAAAATCGTCTCAAAAGATTTTGTTTAAATTAAATATTTGGTTAATTAGTTTAATTATATAATAGTTTATATTTTTAAATTAGTTAGTTTATATTTGAGCTAACTATTTTATTTGTTTAAATTTAAGAAGCTCGTTAATTAATTAATATATCGTCTTGTTTAAGTTTTAGTCAAATTTTCTAAATTAAACTCAATTTGACTATTTCTTAAACTTCAAGCCCTAACCAATTTACACCTCCAATCTTGAACCAAACGTCGGCCCATTATTCTTGGCCCAAATCAATTCCCCTATACTAACATTCCCAGCCCATTTCTTTCTCCTTTCCAGAAAATCCAACCCAATTCTCCTAAAACAACCCATCAGCAAAATAATACAACAACAACAATAGGTACAACATACCAAACGATCGGACCCCACTGCCTCGTCTTCTTCTTCTTTCATGAAACCAAACTGACCCCATCGTGTTTCTCCTTCACGCCAAGAATCCCGGAAATCCAGCGCCAGTCGCATTAATCTGGCAAATCTGGAGAAAAGTTGTCATTCTCCTCGCTTGCAGCGTCCAACCACCCTCACGTCCCCTTTTCAGGGATTTCTGAATCTCTCCACTGTTGCTTCTAAAAGAGCAATTTAAAATTCAAATTACAACCGTTTCCCCCTAATTTCCATCTATATATTCATCTCTTTGGGTCACAACCGAAAGAAAAAAAGAGGTAAGGTAAGTCTTAGGAGGTTTTTTTTGGAGTCTGGTTCTTTGGAAAATACTCGTTTACATTCAAGAAATTTCAAAGCTATTTTCTAATCCTAATTAGTTATGAGAAGTTTCATCTGAAGTTACTTCGAATTTCTTGGTTTGCTGCTCGAGTCGAAGTTGTGTGAGAAGTCGCTCTCCTTCGAGCTCGTCATTGTCCCAGTTGCTGCCCGTATAGAGGTAATATTCCCTATTCTTGAATATATATTCATTCTCGAGATAATGCATTAGACTCAGTTTGATTATACTCATGAGATGTTTGTGCCGTTTTAGACATTATTCTTCGTAATCCCTGAAATAATCTCTCTGTTATTTGTGATGATATTTAACTTCAAGAATGAGAAACTGCCAACATTGTCTCTGTATTTGCTAATAACCAATTGTTATAGTCTAGGAATCTGGCTCGTTTGTAAGCTTCCGGTGTTCAGCCATGCCTCTCTTCGTTTTATCTTGTTGTCGCCCCTTCATTTTCTTCTTAAATATCATTTACCTGTTCATATTATCTTGCTGGGAATGTCTAATTATGGTCTCTTTGTTGGCTCTCGAGAAGTTGTAATAGTATGAAATACCAAATATGTCGTAAATGAATCAAGTAATCCTATTTGTTGTGACACTTTACTAGTTGTACCTTTTGAATATCTTAAAAGAGTATCATGAATTTATAGTATATCTATTTACTCTTGAATTTTTAACTTGCCTGATTCATGTGATAAGCAGTTTCGCTTCATATACACGATATCCTTGTCACTTGAGAGTTTAGGTGTAAATTAAAGCTTTTCGACAACTTTTCGGTAGTCGTCTCTTTACAAATTTTCATGTAAACTATTTGGCTTTAATTAGCTCCCGCTTTGAACATCATAAAATTGTGTGATTGTCTACTTATTATGTATAGGGTATGGTTAGTGTCTTTTTCAGATTATGCGATTAAGAACATTATTTGGAAACTCGGAATCATGAGATGTTTGGCTTAACTTGTGTTGGCTCTTGCAAAGTTGCTTCTAATTTAGTCTTAAAATGTTCATCTCCTCATCTTTGTGGCTGATTTAGTTTGAATAACATTCTCCATCTCTTTAGTTGCATTATAGTCATGTTGTTGGAGTGATGCCTAAAAAATAAAAATAGTAATAATAAAATGTGTCTACTTACTAAAGTTGCTAATATATATATATATTTTTTACTCATGTTTAGAAGATGTGTAAATTTTATCACAAGTTACTAGTGTTATCTTGTTGTTTATATTCTTTAGTTAAATACTCCCTAAAGTCCCAATCTGCTTGTTTTAGTGCAGCTCCAAGCTTGTCCCATTAATTGTTAACCTTAGAGAAATTCTCTATATATATGAACAAATATATACTATCGACATAGCAATATTTCTTGGAATTTCGGCTCAAGATATACCTTTGTATAGCTCTTGGTTTCTACATACGCCTTTAGTTTGATATTTCTTTTTAAACTCATATGTTACTTAAGTCGCCTTTTTCATGTTTCTTTAAGTGCCGACCTCTCGCTATGCTCCTTGGTTTGAGTTTTCTTTGTTACTTTCCTTCTCATATGTCTACTTGAATATTATCGAATTCGTTTTGTTCGTTATACCTCATTCAAGCATTGTTACTTCCTGGGTGCAATAACCTTGTCGTCTTCATTCTTTGATTTCATCCACTAGTCTGATAAGTCGTGAAACTACTATCCTGTCTTACTTCTTTAAGATTCTGCTTGCTTTGATGTTTGTCTTTTAAACTATTTGGCATCAGTTGGGTCTGAAATATTTGGATAAACTCGAATCTCTTAGTAATAAAAAATAGTTCAAATTTTTAGTCTTTTAAAACAGCTCCTATCTATTTGTTTTCATCCTTGATGTGCAGCATGGTTCAATTTCCTACTTACCTGGCAGCTTTTGGATTGAGATTTCCTTTCATTGATTTCCTCTTAGTTTCCATTAATGATCACTTGCTTGGTTTTCTTTTCTGTAGTAAGTTGTAGCTTCCCGTTAAAGTACTAAAGTATATATAGAATCAAGCACTTTATTGGAACCTTTATGATCTGATTCTATATAGATTTTGTTGAAATTGTTGTGATGCCTTGATTTAGCCTAGAGTTACTTTTTGTTTGCTAGTTATCATTAGCGACTCTTGTGGTTTGTTCATTTTGTTTCACTTTATTTGAGTTCTCACTAATATTAAGAAGCTGAAATTTGATCATGCTATGTTTATTTCCTTTCAACTACATTTACCCCAAAAGCTTCCCTTTTCCTCTTCATTAGTATCTTTGGTTACTGGAAAGTGTAACGTTGCTTCATTTTAATTTGGAATGATGTCTTCTGCCTCACTCATAACTAAGTAATCTTGTTTTCAACTATTTTCGGTTCTTATTCCTTCTAAGTTGTTGATAACCTCTACTTTTATTAGACTTTTGCCAAGCCTCCTGTTGATTTTCCTCCTAAGATGTGCTAGTTTGTGCCCTTAATTGATTGTGATTTGGTTAAGTATGCAATATGATAGACAAATTTGAGTTTCATTAAAGTATTAGCACTTTGACAGAAATAGGGTCTAGATTGGTTTGTGATTATCGAGTGCATGAATTGATTATTTTTGGGTTCTTTAATGAGCATATATAATTATTTAATTTATCAGGGGATTGTTCAATTACTAATTCGTTTCTTCTTTATTATGGCGCACCCATTTGGACTCTTTTTCCTTCCTCCTTTGCAATTCGAAATGAGCTACGAAAGCCCAAAATTTTTTTATCGAGTCAGCCAACCTTGAGAAATCGAAGAACAAGTCTTTGGAGTTGACGTACAGGTCTCGGAAAGCGGAAAAATGGGTTGTATACATCCGATATACACTGATATACATCAGATATATACAAAAAGGGGATTGGTTTGAAGGCAAAAATTTCAGCGAAATTGGCCCAAAAGGAGGCCCAAATTCAATTTCTCCGTTACTCTATAATTATTTAATCGTGATTATTTATTATTTGTTGTTTAACTCTAACTTTATAATTTTTGATTAACTTAATTAGATTCCCCAAAAGACGAGTTATTTTCTTTAAGTTGGTTTGCTTTGAATACTTTATTTTTTGTGTTGAGGTCATTTATTTTATTAATTAAATATTGGTCAAATTTTACATCCTCAATTAAGTTAAATCGTTTGTTCTTGAAAAATGTGTTATTTAACGCTTCTTCACACATTTTTGCTCATTCTAAAATTATTTTAAGTTAAAGTATTTTTCTTTAATAAACTTGGAAAAATGGCTTTCTTTTACTTTGTCACTTTTTCTCAAAAAGTTAGTCAAAACTTTGCTTTTATTCTTCAATTAATTAAAAATTATTTTCATGCTTAGATTAACCAATTTGGTTTAAATTATTATTTTAAAAAATGATTCAAATAAAAATCAATTAATCTAGTTTTGTTAATATTTTAATTACTTGTCTTTAATTCAAATGGTTCAATTAAGGTCCCATTTTCCAATAAAATAAAATAATATAAAATGTGTCATTTATTTAATTATTTCCTAAAAGTTAATCAAATATTATAAATTATTATTTTTATGTTAAATCATTATTTTCCTAAAAATAGTCAAATATATTTTAGTCAAGTCACAGGTCAACCGCATGTTAGCGGACACTTCGAATGCTTAAACTCTTCTCGAAGTATAAATCGAATCCCAAACCCTCTTTGGTATTTTCAAATGATTTTTTCTATTTAAATCTTTGAAAATTATAAGTTTTCTTAATTTCTTTAAAAAATTAAGTGGCGACTCTTTTCTAAGTATTTTTCTTTAAATGTTTTATACTTAGAATATTTCAAAAAGTGATTTTTCTAAAGATAGGAAAATTACGGCACAACAAAACCCATTTGAGCCCAAAGTAAATTTGGGCGGGTCAAGACCCAACCCAATTTCTATCTCAACCCATTTTAATATCTCCAATTTCAACCCAACTTGCCCATTTGACACCACTAAGTAAATATATCAAAAGGTTATAACTCAAGTATGTAAAATTATTAAACAAAGTCATTAAATTTAGTTTTGTATCGATAAAATCACTCAACTTATTACTTTCCTCTTATAAAATCTATCACACCCCAAGCCTACATTCTCGACAGGATCGACACCTAATTCGATTATTGACTCGAGCATATCCATACATAACATGAAACATTGAGACCATACATCTAGACATGAGCGTAAAATATGATTTAAGAGCATTTGTGAAAAATTATCACGACCCAGATCGTCGTGATTGACACACACACTAACCCTCCAGTGGGAAAACCACTACTACAACTCAAACCAAGCAACTAAACCAAAAACTAAAGCATTTAAGTTACGAAAGTAAGTTAAATAGCCAAAGACTGAAGTTCTCATAAACTTCCAAAAGATCTAACAACTAAACAATGCGGAAAAACGCTTAGAACCTGAAAGTCAATGTACCAAAACATCTAAAGTTCAACAAGTCTAAACAAGAAGGGATACTACGCTAAACTAATGACTAATAGCTAATTAGAAAGTCTAAGTCCGAAATGTGGACATAGACGGAAAGAGAACTCATGGCAGCCTGGAAGAACTGGCTCACCCTTAAATTCGAACGACGATCACTAATCTTCTAAGCGAGGTCTGTCAATAGCCGCCTGAAGATGCCATGTAGAAAGAGCAAGTGCAGTATCAGTACACAACCACAGTGTACTAGTAGGATCACATTGTTATCCCACTAAGTGCAACATACATAAGTCAAGACAATAATACAATAACATGCATACACTGAACATATACAATATTATCATCATTTTACAAACAACGAACAATTTCACGATTCTCAAATATCACAACTATATCAAGTCATTAGTCCTCTCATGTATCATAATGAAGCAAGAACAAACATACATCACGCCATCATAGAATCACAACCATCACCTACCTCAAAACAAGCTTGAAACCCTAAGAAACTTGATCTTTCCCTTTCCGGATTCATTCCGCTTGTTCTTGGTCTACAAACAATCAATATAATACGGGAATCAATAAATAATCACTAATTGCCCGGATTACTAACAATTCTGACAACCCTAGATCATACCCATGATCCCACTACCCAAACTAGGGCTTTTTCCACCATAGATTTCATATCAAAACCTCCCCCCATCGATAAGTACCCATTAGCTTACATTCTACAGATTGAAAACGGATTCAGGGAGTTAAAACCTTACCTTTAGCCTCAAGAATGGTGGAAAACTGTAAAGAAAACACCTCGGGTCGTTCCTTAGCTCTTAAAGTCGAAAAGTGCATAATAAAATGTTTTTTGGGGTTTATTTCCGACTTAAGTCGCGTCGAACCCGCCACAGCGGTCCTCACCCCGCTACAGCGGCCCCGCCCTGGCGACAGAACCACCGCCAAAGCGGCTTGCACGAAACAATGAGCAAATTAAAAATTTTCAAAACCCCCATTTCACAATACGTCTTCAACCAACGACACTCAGAAACTACCCGCTCACGCTAAGATCAATTTCAGGAGTTCTACTCACCTGAATTCAATTATGTAAAGTCGTACGGGTTCCTTAACGACTTATCTAACTACTTATGTAATCAAAATCATAATTAGATCACCCAATTTCTACCAGATTACCCTAGACTTCAATGACTCCGATTTCATCCAAATCTGGACTAGGTTGAAAAATTCTATGATACTACGAAAAAAATTTCTGGCCCAAAAATTTTCCCCGTTGGCTTTTCTATAACGACGGGAACATGTCGTTACAAAAATGAGTTTCTTAAAGGGGTACTTTCCATATATCATAATACTAAAATTCATAAAATGATAGGAAAGTCAAGAATTGAAGTACATATTACTAACTGTCTATGAAACCCCCCTTTAAAATAACTGGAAACTACATGCAGGGACAAGACCCTAGCATACCTTTAACATGATATGTTAAAGTATCACAAGTAAGCACTAATCCCTAGGCACCAATAAAACATGAAGTGTAGAGCCTAGCATGTTGTTTAATCGTGTGTTCGCATACCTAAATCTGCATCATTTAAAGATGTAGCGCCCTCAACAAAAAGAACAAAGTAGATATGAAATTATATTGCATGTAAAATGGCAGAATGATACATGACATATATCATAAGAGAAACCAAACAACCAATAGAATAATAATTATGGCATGGAAGGAAATAGATAAACAAAAGTCATTAAGTCTATCATCGCAAATAGTTCAAGAGTTAACTAATATAACCGACATATTCCATCACATGAGCACATGGAGTCTGATCTCAACTTAATAAGCTAAAACATCTCACACTTCGAGTGTGAGACATACATACATATCATGTGAATCTATAATCAACCCTTATCAAGGATACATAAAGGAATCTCCCGGACCAAATATATGATCTTTAATCAACATCGACAAATGTAGTCTCAGACATTCATCTCTTAGACTTATGCCTTCTTGATTAATCATTTAACTCCTTTGAATTATATAGCATGTTGATAAGTTAAGTCTGGTGGCTCATATTCATAAGTTTTGCATTTCGTGCATCATAGCTTGAAACCATGAAAAACATATCATGTCATAAGGGTCGTATCATAAATATTAATAGATATCAAAAGTAATCAACGAACTTAATTTTTAAATAGAACTCATTTCTTTCATATTCATTCAAACAAGTTGAAAACTTGAGATAATAGAGGAGGAATGCTTTGTTCATTTCTAAAGAAATTTGTTGGATCAATTTTAGTCTTAACTTGCACCAATCTATCAAAGTTGTTCTTGAAATATCTCTCTCCCCAAATTCTTGACTCTGCATAGCTTGTGCTTCCATTAACATTGCTCACTTCTAAATCAAGATCTTTATAATTGAAATCAGCAGCTCTAAGAAATTTTGATACATACTTAACCATGTATATATACGTAAAATTTTCGACTCCAAGCTACGTTTCTTTGAGAATTTTCAATGTTTCCCCAATACACCGCATACTCAATCATGAATATATTTCCAGCTCTATGAGGGAAAGGAGTTTCATATTCTGAGATGTCACTCAACTTTCCTCCATAAGGACTAAACTGTACTTCAGCACCCGAGTTTTCGCCTACTAATTGGTTGAATAGTTTCCATATACCTTCAAGACCATTTGTAGAAATTGCTTGTTGGACCTAGTCTGATTTCCTTTGAACTATCCTCTTTGATTAGTTGTGGTATTCCAATTTAGCAACACATCAAGTGTTGTGCCCCTAGGGAAACCGACAAAGAAGAGTATCGATCTAATCCAACTCATCTCTATGCAATCTTCTTTCATCAATTATAGTTCCGGGATCCCCAAAGAACACTGTAGTGAAAAAGGTATAGTCCTTTGCCCATCCCCGAATGGAAATTCACTATTTCTCAAGAAGATCCTGAGGAGGAGAATATCATCAACTTTGTCTGCGATATGTTGCCATTTGTCAATAAGTTGTGTTGCATTTTATTCCAACGTTCATGGCACATATTGATTCTCAATCATGGATTCGCCCATTAGTATCAATTAGCTTAGCATCAATGATGTTATTAACAAATTTTCGTGACATTATGCCATAGCCTCCACCAAGAAAGTGTCCACCAACACCAACAGTTGGGCAAATCCCAGCAACAAAGGCCAATTTTTTTACTTTTTTCCGCGATTCTATAGTAAACTTCATCCACACTCCTAAAAACTCATGGAGTGGGCTTATCATTTTTGACACATGTTATGATCTTATTGGCTTCTTGTTTGACTTGGCATTCCACGTTATTTGTCACATGATACCAAATTGGACCTCTAGGATGAGATTAAATTGGACTTAACCAACTGAGTTAATCCATTGTAGCCCAAATCAATTAATTTAGGCTTTAATTAAATCCATATTTATTAGACTTAAATAATTAACCAAACTATATTAATCTATTATATTTATTTGGACTAATATATTCACGAATTTAATATAATCCGAATCATTTTATAAATTTATATTTAATACATTTTAAATGCTTACACATATATAGGCATGTTTAAATGCATGTGTTGAATATATAACTAAAACATTTTTAATACAAATGTATTATAAGTATTTTGTGTGAAGTTCAAATATTACGGTATAATTTAAATTAATTTTACGTTGTTAAAATGTATTATATTTGTTGGGATAACAACAATAAAATTTATAACAATGTATAATATTGAATTCAAATTGTATTACAACTATAGTTTATATAATAACACATAAACTAATTTGAATAATTTTTTGAATATTGAAATTCAGTTATATATCTTTTTAGTATTGTCTACTAAGAGAGAAAAATAAAAAATAATTATAATACATTTTGAATTCAATATTTGATACCATTGGTATCAAGGAGTAAATTAGTAGTGGTTTCATATATATATATATATATATACTTGATACAATCAGAGTATATATATATATCCTAATGGTATCAAGAGTAAATTAGTAGTTTTTTCTCTGAATAACTCTTTCATACCACCAGAGTATATATATACTTTAATAGTATCAAGAAGTAATTTAGTTATATATACTCTGGTAGTATCAAGTATAAATTTAGTTAAAATTGATACCATCAGGGTATATACATACTTGGTATACCACCAGGGTATATATATATAACCTAATGGGATCAAGGAGTAGTATTTTCATTGAATTACTATTTGATACCATCAGAGTATATAGTATATACATACTCTGATGGTATCAAGGAATAACTTAGTAATGTTTTCACTTAAGTGAGTTTTTCTTCCTTGATACCACCAGAATATACTTTCTTGATACAACCGGAGTATATATATACTCCAATGGTATCAAATATCAAATGGTTATTAAAGTTAAAGTTATGTCATCAGTGATAATAAATAAAAAGGTAACATTAAAAGGGTATGAAATGTATGAAAGTCCACCGCTTCGAATTCTGATTTGTAGGTCATGTACCTTGGAGCAATATATAGCTGCCTGGATTTGCGATGCATTCTTAGGTGTGAAAATAATTGATGGTTTGAAGTGGGAGGTTATCCTTGGGTTTTGTGAAAAAAAGGAGTTATAAATGGTTGAATATGATGAGTTCTTAGGAGTGTGGATGACTTGTGATATTAAGGTTGAGTTCATAATTTTGTGAGAAAGACATTCAACAAAGTCATCATGAGTTTTGTTAGTCCATGATGATGAAATTAGGCAGATTGAGAGAAAGAGAAAGATTGTTAAGTACTTGCTCATAATTGATTATTTTATTTGTTGTTGAAAATTTTGATGATGAAGAAAATGAAAATTAACAACTTGTATTTATAGGGAGAAATTAAAGAAGCTTAGTTTATATTAATTAATTCTAAAAGATTTTCTTCAATTTGTTGTCACAATCAAATATAAAGATGCACATGCTTCCTCATGTTTAACATGGATTATTCGTTTTATATTTTGTGATACAACTTAGAATGAGTATGATAATAGTATAAGAAATTCAAAGATAAAATTTCTTTGTACTTAGTGACACAGAGTAATTTTCAAGAGCAAATAGAATGTGAATATTAGACCTAAAACTGGGTAGAGAACAAAAAAATAATACACCCTCTATTTCATGTGACTTACTTTTTTTTTAAATCAGTTCCAAAAAGAATGACACATTTCTATATTAAGTAACAATTTAACTATAAAATGTTTATTTTACCCTTAATGAAATGATTTACACACATAAATTTCTATCATTCATTTTGGACCACAACATTTAAAAGTTTTCCTTTCTTTCTTAAACTCCGTGTCGAGTCAAATTACCTCACATAAAATGGGACGAAGGGAGTAATAATTATGACCCTAAAATAGAAAGTGAATACCAGACACTAAAACTGGGTAGAAAACAAAAAAATAATTAATAATTATGACCCTAAAATAAAAATAAGAAAAAAAACAAATAATCCACGTTAGCCATGAGGAAGCCCCTGCATCTTCCATGTGAATAAAACTAATACTCGTAAAACTATAAATAGAAGTTGTTAGTTTCCATTTAGTCCAACAATGATGACTAAGCTTAGAATCTTTCTTTTTCTTTCTATTTGGTTTTCATCATCCTATTCATGGTCCAACAAAACTCATGATGACTTTCTTGAATGCCTTTTTCACAAAATTATGAACTCAAACTCATCACAAGTCATCCACACTCCTAAAAACTCATCATATTCCACCCTTTTGAACTCCTTTTCAGATAACCTAAGGATAACCTCCGACTTCAAACCATCAATTATTTTTACTCCTACCAACGAATCTCAAATCCAGGTAGCTATACATTGCTCCAAGTTACATGACCTACAAATCAGAATTCGAAGCGGTGGACATGACCATGAGGGACTTTCATACATTTCAGAGACCCCTTTTTTCATAATTGATCTTAGAAACCTAAGATCAATATCCATTGATACCAAAAAAAAGACTGCTTGGATTCAAGCTGGCGCCACCATAGGGGAACTTTACTATAGAATCGCAGAAAAAAGTAAAAAATTGGCCTTTCCTGCTGGAGTTTGCCCCACTGTTGGTGTTGGTGGACACTTTAGTGGTGGAGGCTATGGTATGTTGGCACGGAAATTTGGTACTGCTGCTGATAACATCATTGATGCAAAATTAATCGATGCTAATGGACAAATCAAGGATCGAGAATCAATGGGTGAGGATCACTTTTGGGCTATTAGAGGAGGTGGAGGGACTAGTTTTGGTCTCATTATCTCATGGAAAGTGAAATTACATGATATTCCAAAAAAGGTAACCGTATTCAACGTGACACGAACGTTGGAACAAAATGCAACTCAACTAATTTACAAATGGCAACATATAGCGGACAAAGTTGATGACAATCTCCTCCTGAGGCTCTTCCTGAAGAGCAATGTTCAATCTCCATTCAAGCCTGGACAAAGGAGTATCCAAGCCATATTCTCTACAATGTTTGTTGGAGGAGTAGATGAACTCCTCCACGAGATGCAAAAGAGCTTCCCGGAACTAGGATTAATGAAAGAAGATTGCATTGAGATGAGTTGGATTGAATCTATAATATTCTTCTATGGCGGTTTCCCTAATGGCACATCACCTGATGCGTTACTAAATTGGAATACCACAAGTAATCTACATATATATTTTAAAGGGAAATCAGACTACGTCCAACACCCAATTTCTATAAAGGGTCTTGAAGGTATATGGAAACTATACAACCAATTGGGCGAAAACACAGGTGTTGAATTACAAGTTAGTCCCTATGGAGGAAAGTTGAGTGACATTTCAGAATCTGAAACACCTTTCCCTCATAGAGCTGGAAATATATTCATGATCGAGTATGCGGTTTATTGGATAAAAATGGAAGATTCTAAGAGAAGCATAGATTGGAGTCAAAAGATCTACACATACTTGGGTAAGTATGTGTCAAAATCTCCTAGAGCAGCTTATTTCAACTATAGAGATCTCGATTTAGGAATGAACAACAAAGGAAACACAAGCTATGAACAAGCAAGAATTTGGGGGGAGAAATATTTCAAGAACAACTTTGATAGATTGGTGAAAGTGAAGACAAAAATTGATCCAACAAATTTCTTTAGGAATGAACAAAGTATTCCTCCTCTATTATCTTAAGCTTAATTAACTTGTTTATTGGTGTTTGTGATTATTGTTCTTGAGTGTGTTCAACTTCCTTTGATTATTGATTCTCGCTTAGCTTCTTGGCTTTGCCTATCAGTTTGTGTGACTAGACCTTGAGAAATTAATGGAGAAAATCATGAGCTTACTTGCCATTACTTATCGTATATATATGTATTAGTAGCAAATTAAGATATCAACTATTGCTCCATTTTTAAAACTTTTTTTTGTACTAAACGATGTAATATATTATAGCTTGATATGCATCGATATGAGGAAGTGGCAGAGTGTTACTACTACTAGTGCGGGATATATAATACGTATTATAAAATTTACTAGAGCTAGTTGACTTTTTTTTGCCTAGCAAATAGAGTTCCTATTTTGTCTGCTTCTAGTCTCCCAGTTGCACAAACAATGGAGGATCTGCCCATAACAAAAATGAGTTAGCCTTTGATACTCCATTTTAATGTTTGAAACATATGTTTACTTCAATTAACACTAAGCCATAACTTTGGACTTCGTGACACAGTCATTTTCAGGAGCAAAAATAGAAGAATCAATAACAATTTTATTTTCAAAATTCAACTAAACCAAAAAATAAGTAGTACTCAAGAATGTAGCTTTTGTATTCTTGAATTAGTGATCTCATCATTTGATTAATGTCACTCATTTTTTATAAAGTATTTTCAAGTGTTTGCCTTTTCAAAGAAAAAAAACACTATTTATAGGATAAAAGTTTTAAAAGTATTTTTTTTTCCAGTAAGTAAAAGTTATTAATAGGTTCATAAATATTACAAATAAACAAGTAACTTTCAAGAACCTAAAACGCAAAACTAAATGAAGAATGAATTCTTGAAAATTCACATTAGTTTATTTTGGAAATTAATAATTTTTCTCGGAACTGTTTCAAAATTAATTGAAATAATAATTCTTACAATCACTTAGTTTTCAAAAAAAAAAAATAGCATGAGTTTTTTGACACCTTACGACCATTATCCTACATGTTGGGGTTGCATTTGGATTTGGGAGATCCGGTGGTTTCAATTGTTGTTTGGCTCGCGTCGGAGTTACTTTCAAACCCCTTCGTCTAATAAATACATGATTAAAATTATTATTATTTGTATAAAGAGTAGATATCAAATTCTCCTAGCTAATTCATATGTTAATTACTTCTTTAGATCCTGAACCCCTTTAGTAAAAATCCTGGCTCCACTGCTGCCCATCAAAGGGCACTCAAGTTGCCGACAGTATTAGAGTTTTCTTTTCTACACTTTTTTTCTTACACTTATTATCTGCATCAAATTCATATTATCCCTTCAAATACTTGTAAAGTATGCAAATCTGGGGAAAGAAACTATTTATCACTTCTTTAACATCTATGATCCCTATTGTTTCCTCAAGCAACTCTTCACTAAGAGTGATCACACTCACTACAATACTATGCCTATTTCAATTATAATTTTTTCCATTCTATGTCATCTTTGGGAATCTCAAAATGATTGCATCTTTTAGCACAAATATTCCCAACCCAATACTGCAGTAATTCAGAACTTGGCACTAGAATAATAACATATAGGGCTTAACTACAAAAACTGATTGTGCTTTAAACCCTTATATCCATACTCAAGGAATTGGTGGAGTCTTTCACGATTTTGCAGGAAACTTGATAATTTGTTTTGCAGGAGAATTGAATGTAAATATACCTTTGCAAACAAAAGCATTAATTGGCACTGTTCCACGGCCTACAGCTTGCAATAGCTCATTATTTGACATCACTACAAATCAATATAGATGTTAAAGAGGTTCTTCAACATATCCACAACACATCTAACTCTCATATGTCATTTTTTGATGATTGCAGGCACCTCCTCAACCACCTTAAATATCCATCATTTGCACATGTGTACAGCGAGCAAAATGCAGTCGCTGAAAAAATGGCACATTTTGGTTCTTCAATGAATGGTGGCAGCATAAGGATATTTAACCAATCTCCTATTTTTGTTATGGATCTCCTAGAAGCAGGTCAAAGAGGGGTTACAAAATCAAGAATTATAGCACATGCTCCATCCAACACATACACAAATGTTATCGTGATTAGTTCACAATTTTTTTTTGTACTAAAAGTTTTTGTAATGTCAGTAATATAGGTACTATGCTAATCATCCTTCTAGTTCTAAATATAGAATAGATACTAGTACTCACTCTTTGTATCCCTCTCATGGGAATCTAGCTTCATGTACACTTTCTCTGATATAACAAAATATGAACTTTCGTTGTTTTTTTTTATTATTCCGTTTTAAATTTGAAAGTTTGAAAATTATAAGAAAAATACTATAACTTGCCAGAAGTTAATAGATGAAACTATCATGCACTATTTTTTCTGGATATATCATGCCTCCATTTAATACATAAAAGCCTTATTTTTTGAAACCGGTAATATAATGGCTTCGCAATAAACTGCATAAATTACTACTAATCAAATTAAGATAATAGAGGAGGAATACTTTGTTCATTCCTAAAGAAATTTGTTGGATCAATTTTTGTCTTAACTTTCACCAATCTATCAAAGTTGTTCTTGAAATATTTCACTCCCCAAACTCTTGCTTGTTCATAGCTTGTGTTTCTTTTATTGTTCACTCCTAAATCAAGATCTCTATAGTTGAAATAAGCAGCTCTTGGAGATTTTGACACATACTTAGCCATGTATCGATAAAGTTTTCGATTCCAAGCTATGTTTCTTTTAGAATTTTCAATATCCCCCCAATTCACACCATAATGTATCATAAATATATTTCCGGCTCTATGAGGGAAAGGAGTTTCAGATTCTGATTTCTCACTCAACTTTCCTCCCCAAGGACTAAATTCTAACATGGCGTTCGAGCTTTTGATTGATGATAATTGGTTGAGTAGTTTCCATATACCTTCAAGACCATTTATAGAAATTGGGTGTTGGACGTAGTCTGATTTCCCTTTGAAGAATCCTACATTATAAGTTGAGCTATTCCAATGTAGTAGCACATCAGGTGATGTGCCCCTAGGGAGACTGTTAAAGAAGAGTATCGATTCGATCCAACTCATTTCAATGCAATCTTTCTTCACTAACCCTAGTTCCGGGAACCTATCTTGCATTTCATGGAGGAGGTCATTGACTCCTCCAATGAACATTGTAAAGAAGAAGGCGTGGACAGTCTTTTTCCCATGGCTGAGTTGAGATTCAGTATTCCACAAGAAGATCCTGAGGAGGAGATTGTCATCAACTTTGTCCGCGATATGTTGCCATTTGTAAATTAGTTGAGTGGCATTTTGTTCCAACGTTCGTGTGACTTTGAATACGGTTACCTTTTCTGGAATATCAAGTAATTTCACTTTCCATGAGATAATGAGACCAAAACTAGTCCCTCCCCCTCCTCTAATAGCCCAAAAGTGATCCTCACCCATTGATTCTCGATCCTGAATTTGTCCGCTAGCATCGATTAATTTTGCATCAATGATGTTATCAGCAGCAGTACCAAATTTTCGTGACATCATGCTATAGCCTCCACCACTTAAGTGTCCACCAACACCAACACTAGGGCAAACCCCAGCAATAAAGGCCAGTTTTTTACTTTTTTGAGCGATTCTATAGTAAACTTCCCCTAGGGTTGCCCCAGGCCAGCTTGAATCCAAGCAGTCCTTTTCTCGGTATCAATGGATATTGATCTTAGGTTTCTAAGATCAATTACGACAAAGGGGTTCTCAGAAATGTATGAAAGTCCCTCATAGTCATGTCCACCGCTTCGAATTCTGATTTGTAGGTCATGTACCTTGGAGCAATGTATAGCTGCTTGGATTTGTGATGCATTCGTAGGTGTGAAAATAATTGATGGTTTAAAGTCAGAGGTTATCCTTGGGTTTTGTGAAAAAAAGGAGTTATAAATGGTTGAATACGATGAGTTCTTAGGAGTGTGGATGACTTGTGATAATAAGGTTGAGTTGATAATTTTGTGAGAAAGACATTCAATAAAGTTATCATGAGTTTTGTTAGCCCGTGATGATGAAATTAGGCAAATTGAGAGAAAGAGAAAGATTGTTAAGTACTTGCTCATAATTGATTATTTTATTTGTTGTTGAAAATTTTGATGATGAAGAAAATGAAAATTAACAACTTGTATTTATAGGGAGAAATTAAAGAAGCTTAGTTTATATTAATTAATTCTAAAAGATTTTCTTTAATTTGTTGTCACAATCAAATTAAAAGATGCACATGCTTCCTCATGTTTAACATGGATTATTCGTTTTATATTTTGTGATACAACTTAGAATGAGTATGATAATAGTATAAGAAATTCAAAGATAAAATTTCTCTTGACTTAGTTACACAAAGTAATTTTCAAGAGCAATGTGAATATCAGAAACTAAAACTGGATAGAAAACAAAAAAAATAATACACCCTCTATATCCCATGTGACTTACTTTTATTTTTAGTCAGTTCCAAAAAAATAACACATTTCTATATTAAGTAACAATTTAACTATAAAATGTTTATTTTCTCCTTAATGAAATGATTTACACACACACAAATTTTTTTATCATTCATTTTGGACCACAAGATTTAAAAGNACTTTTATTTTTAGTCAGTTCCAAAAAAATAACACATTTCTATATTAAGTAACAATTTAACTATAAAATGTTTATTTTCTCCTTAATGAAATGATTTACACACGCACAAATTTTTTTATCATTCATTTTGGACCACAAAATTTAAAAGTCTTCATTTCTTTCTAAAACTCTGTGTTGAGTCAAACTACCTCACATAAAATGGAGCAGAAGGAGTAATAATTATGACCCTAAAATAGAATGTGAATACCAGACACTAAAACTGGGTAGAAAACAAAAAAATAATTAATAATTATGACCCTAAAAGAAAAATAAGAATAAAAACAAATAATCCACGTTAGCCATGAGGAAGCCCCTGCATCTTCCATGTGAATAAAACTAATATTCGTGTATTTTCTCCCAAGCTAAAACTATAAATACAAGTTGTTAGTTTCCATTTAGTCCACAATTATGACTAAGTTAACAATCTTTGTTTTTCTCTCAATTTGGTTTTCATCATCATATTCATGGTCCAACGAAACTCATATTGATGACTTTCTTCAATGCCTTTCTCACAAAATTATAAACTCAAACTCATCACAAATCATCCACACTCCTGAAAACTCATCATATTCCATCCTTTTTAACTCCTTTTTTTCAGAT
This sequence comes from Solanum stenotomum, assembly GCF_019186545.1. Lineage (NCBI taxonomy): Eukaryota > Viridiplantae > Streptophyta > Magnoliopsida > Solanales > Solanaceae > Solanum > Solanum stenotomum. The sequence continues at coordinate 28,111,981 of NC_064293.1, read as the reverse complement.
AATCAAAGGATAACCTCCGACGTCAAACCATCAATTATTTTCACTCCTACCAAAGAATCTCAAATCAAGGCAGCTATACGTTGCTCCAAGATACATGGCCTACAAATTAGAATTCGAAGTGGTGGACATGACCATGAGGGACTTTCATACACTTCGGAGACCCCTTTTTTCATAATTGATCTTAGGAACCTAAGATCAATATCCATTGATACCCAAAAAAAGACTGCTTGGGTTCAAGCTGGCGCGACCATAGGGGAACTTTACTATAGAATCGCCCAAAAAAGTAAAAAATTGGCCTTTCCTGCTGGGGTTTGCCCCAATGTTGGTGTTGGTGGACACTTTAGTGGTGGAGGCTATGGTATGTTGGCACGGAAATTCGGTACTGCTGCTGATAACATCATTGATGCAAAATTAATTGATGCTAATGGACAAATCCTAGATCGAGAATCAATGGGTGAGGATCACTTTTGGGCTATTAGAGGAGGTGGAGGGACTAGTTTTGGTATCATTACCTCATGGAAAGTGAAATTACATGATATTCCAGAAAAGGTAACTGTATTCAACGTGACACGAACGTTGGAACAAAATGCAACTCAACTAGTCTACAAATGGCAGCATATCGCAGACAAAGTTGATGACAATCTCCTCCTTAGGCTCTTCCTGAGGAGCAATATTTCTTCTCCATTCAAGCGTGGACAAAGGAGTATCCATGCCATATTCTTTACAATGTTTGTTGGAGGAGTAGATGAACTCCTCCACGAAATGAAAAAGAGCTTCCCGGAACTAGGATTAATGAAAGAAGATTGCATTGAGATGAGTTGGATTGAATCTATAATCTTCTTCTATATCGGTTTCCCTAAGGGCACATCACCTGATGTGTTACTAAATTGGAATACCACAACTAAAAAACAGTTGTATTTTAAAGGGAAATCAGACTATGTCCAACACCCAATTTCTATAAAGGGTCTTGAAGGTATATGGAAACTATACAACAAATTGGGCGAAAATGCAGGCGTTGAATTACAGTTTAGTCCCTATGGAGGAAAGTTGAGTGAGATATCAGAATCTGAAACACCTTTCCCTCATAGAGCTGGAAATATATACATGATCGAGTATGCGGCTTTTTGGATGAAAATGGAAAATTCTAAGAGAAGCTTAGATTGGAGTCGAAAACTTTATAGATACATGGCTAAGTATGTGTCAAAATCTCCTAGAGCAGCTTATTTCAACTATAGAGATCTTGATATAGGAGTGAACAATATTAATGGAAACACAAGCTATGAACAAGCAAGAATTTGGGGAGTGAAATATTTCAAGAACAACTTTGATAGATTGGTGAAAATCAAGACAAAAATTGATCCAACAAATATCTTTAGGAATGAACAAAGTATTCCTCCTCTATTATCTTAAGCTTAACTTGTTCTTGAGTGTGTGTGACTATTAATTGTCGCTTAGCTTCTTGGCTGTGCCTATCAGTTTGAGTGACTATATATTATCTTGAGAAAACTAAATGACTTTTGTTCACTTTACTCCTAAGGATTAGTCCTTATGATATTTTAATATATCATGTCACTACAATAAAAATATTTTTTAGCGGCAATAAATATACACATTAACAAAGAGTGTTAAAGTCTATATCGGCATTAGTTAAATGTCATTGGATCCAATGTCGCTATAGGTTTTAGGGACATTCACAAAGAATGCTAATTGCCGCTAAAAATACATATTTAATGGCAATTAAGCTATTGACATTAATTAATTGCTGCTAATGATTATTTATGGTGTAGTGTGTTAAAAGTATGATAGGGTTGATAGGGTTTTGTCCCTGCATGTAGTTTCCAGTTATGTTAGAGGGACTTCATAGAAAGTTAGTTATAGTATTTCAGTTCTTGACTTCCGTATGATTTTATGAATTTTAGTACTATGATATAGGGAAAAATTAATTAACTTTATCAAAAAGATAATAATCTATTAACAGTGCAAAGGACTTCTGTTCATTGTGACACTAAAACATTAATGAATCTGACGGAGTGCTGTAAATCTAGGGGTTGATCAGAGATCATTGAAAAATCAGTCATACTCTTAGTAAATTTATCGATTTTATTATTGAATTGTGAATTGAGTTCTGCTTACATGAAACAAAACAAGATTGATTATTGTTACCACTTTTGAAAAGGGCATTTTTTCATTATATTTTTTTATTAATTAAACAGTTGTGGTTAATTGTAATTATTGATTGAGCTAGCGAATCACTCCCTACTATATTATATTACAGAGATCACAAGTGACGTCGATATATAAGGCTTTCTCTAGCTAGAGTGCACGAGTTGACAAATTCTTGGTTAGCAGGAATTGCTTTGCGCGGGCAAGAAATTATTTATTTGATATCATCCTTTTCTTTTAAACTCTTGCTTCATTAGTCATTTCTCTAAAAAAAAATTGTTTCGTTAAAAATATGTTTAAAATTAATGATCTTATAATTATAACTATTGTTTTTTTTCGTAGACAATAATTGCACTATTCAACTATAAAATTTAGGTTGTAGCCATTTGAATATATATTTTTTGTGACAAAATTTCATTGTGGCTAAATTGTAGGTTAAATAGAGACAATAATACAATTGTCTCTAATTGTTTGAACTATTAGTGACAAAAACAAATGTCACAATAGAATACAAATTTTTGTGGCTAAGGTATACAATATAATTAACTACAAATTATAGTTTGTCTCTAATGTATAAATATTGTTTTGAGAATGAGTTTTTTGTATCCAAAATTTAACTAATTTTAGGACAAAAAATTATTTGTTGCAAATGTATCAATATAATTTTTGCGACAAATTTTTTTTGTATCCAAAATTTAACTAATTTTAGGATAAAAAATGATTCCTCACTAATGTATCAATATATTTTTTGCGACAAAAAAATTTCGTATTCAAAATTTAACTAATTTTAGGACAAAAATGATTTGTCACTAATGTCTCAATATATTTTTTGTGACAAAAAAATTTCGTATCCAAAATTTAACTGAAGTTAAGACCAAAAAAAGTGTTTTATCACTAAATGGGAACATCATTAGTGAAAAAATAATGTGTTAGTGATAACTCTAAATTCGTGACTAATAGTACTCAATATATGGTGTCAAACCATTTTTTGGTGGGAAACTTCAGTGGACAAAACTTTGTTACGTATCTTCACGTTTCGTCACTAAAAGTATGTGTCTCATATATTTAGGCACGAAATATAATTTTTGTCACTAAAAGTGAACAATTAATGGCGAATATCGTAGCTAATAATTTTGTAGCTATATGGAGTATCACATTTGTTGTAATGGTTTGTTCTTCTTTAAGAACACATGAAGAACATAAACAACTCCCAAATTTTCAACATCTTCAATTCTTCACGAAATCATCTCAAATTTCGGCTACATTATTAATTTTTTTTGTAAACTAAAATTCTAAAATCATTTGTAGAGATTAAAAAATTCATCCGTATTAAAAAATATTTCAAAAAAATAAAAATCAGTCCCAAAATTTCAAAAATTTGCTTTAGTTCATGTTTTTGAAGTTGTTTTTTGACATTAGCTCTTTGTTACCTAGTGTTTTTCGAGTGTATGTTCAAAATTTCAAATGATTTGAAGTTGTGGAGAAAAATCTACAATTAAAGAATGTTGAAGCTTTGAAACTTTGAAGAAATTTCAAGTGGATCTTGTTGAGTTAGGTTGAATCCGCGATCAAAAAATATTGAGTTTTGGTAGCTAGCTCGGAAGGAAACTACTCTTGAAATTTGAGGTGATTTCGTGAAGAATCAAAGAAGTTTGAAATTTGGGAATTGTTAATGTTGTTTATGTGTTCTTGGTGGTCTTAAGGAAGAAAAAGCAAAAAAAGTACATTTGATCCAAAAACTTCAATTGAAAAGTGTTAAACCTTGTTTGGGGTGTAAAAAGTGATTTGCAAAACCAGAGTTAAAAAATGGCATGGATGAGCCTTTTCTTTAACAACAATGGCATAGATGAGCCAAATTTTTAACGGATGGTATAAATGAGTCTTTTCTGAAAATTAGATGGCATATTTGAGACTTTTCCCAATTAATAATACCGAATAACTTGTTTCCAACCAAACAATCTATTTTTTAAATAATATGCCATACCCATGGCAAACGTGGATTATTTGTTTTTATTTTTATTTTAGGGTCATAACACGAGTATTATTATTTATATCATTGATAAGGTAAAACTAATTAGACAAGATATGTTTCCTTTGATATAGTTGCATAGTCAAATAGATAGAATATCTACTACAACGGATATTATCACTTAAACTATGTCGCTCTTAATAAATAAATTTGTGTAGAAAACTAAACATTTCCACTTCATTTTTTTCTACGTAGTGTTCGGTATCCACATTGGAGTCTGAATAAATTTAAATTTGCATTGGGAAATCCCACATTCGGGGGTAAAGCACTCTCTAACAAAGATGATTTCGTACCTAAAGAAACTCGATGTTAAACTAGACCTTAATAAGAAATTTTAATTTTCTATAATATATGAACATTGATGGGGTTTTGTATCAAACTTCCTATATGTATATTGTCTCAAAAATATGATTGACCAAATCCACTTTGACTTTTAGATGATAAATATGGATAATAGATGCTATCAGATGGAAAATATGATGATAAATCTCTACAAATATTGTACATATCTCCACAGGTATAAAATGAGAAGGTATAATAATATTGAAGACTCGTAATTTTTCAAGACATTGAGTAAATTACAAAGTCTACTCTCCTACAATGAATTTAAAACGTCTAAATTCTTATAATTGTGACGAGTAAAGATTTCAAAAGGTTGTTTAATTATGTAAAATTATTAAACAAAATGATTGAATTTAGTTTTGTATCAATAAGACAATTATTAACTTATGACCGTCTTCTTACAAAATATGTCACGCTCCGAATCTACATTTTGGACAGAATCAACACCCGATTTGATTGTTGACCCGAGTATCTTAGTCAATTTATTCCTACTCGGACCGAAGCAGAAATAGCGGAGGTTATTGTCATTCTTGCTTTTCCTCTTCTTCTTCTAAGGATAAGGCAGAACTTTTTCTCTTCGTAGGGGGTAGGAAAAAGAAAGAGTTGCAAAATATATAAAATGAAATAACTAATACCTACATAATTCTAATTAACCAGTTACCAAACGACCGACGAGTGTTGCGTTAGTTTTTATTAACTCATACTGATGTACAAGTCCGCGAATTCTAACATGAAGAACATTTAATATATAGAAACTTTATTACTTGAAAAAAATTCATAAATCAAACAATATATATCTTACACAATCTTTGAATACTACATCTAATTTTTAGTACTATATAATATATAAATTAACTACCATATATTATAACCTAAAAATAATAGAGGAGGAATACTTTGTTCATTCCTAAAGAAATTTGTTGGATCAAACTTAGTCTTCACTTGTACTAATCTATCAAAGTTGTTCTTGAAGTATTTCTGCCCCCAAATTTTTGCTTGTTCATAGCTTATGTTTCCATTAATATTGTTGAATCCTAAATCAAGATCTCTATAGTTGAAATAAGCTGCTCTAGGAGATTTTGATACATACATAGCCATGTATTCATGAAGTTTTCGACTCCAAGCTATATTTCTTTGAGAATCTTCAATTTTTCCCCAATACACCGCATACTCGATCATGAATATATTTCCAGCTCTATGAGGGAAAGGAATTTCAGATTCTGAGATGTCACTCAACTTTCCTCCATAGGGACTAAACTGTAATTCAGCCCCCGAGTTTTCGACTGCTAATTGGTTGAGTAGTTTCCACATACCTTCAAGACCATTTATAGAAATTGGTTGTTGGACATAATCTGATTTCCCTTTGAAGTATCCTCTTTGATTAGTTGTGGTATTCCAATTTAGCAACACATCAAGTGATGTGCCCCTAGGGAAACCGGCAAAGAAGAGTATCGATTCGATCCAACTCATCTCAATGCAATCTTCCTTCACTAACCCTAGTTCCGGGAACCTATCTTCCATTTCGTGAAGGAGGTCATCAACTCCTCCAACGAACATTGTAGTGAAAGAGGCGTAGATAGCCCTTTGCCCACCCCCGAATGGAAATTCACTATTTCTCAGGAAGATCCTGAGGAGGAGATTGTCATCAACTTTGTCAACTATATGTTGCCATTTGTAAACAAGTTGAGTTGCATTTTGTTCTAACGTTCGTGGCACATTGAACACAGTCACCTTTTCAGGAATATCGAGTAATTTCACCTTCCATGATGTAATAAGACCAAAGCTAGTCCCTCCACCTCCTCTAATAGCCCAAAAGAGATCCTCACCCATTGATTCTCGATCCTGAATTCGTCCATTAGCATCAATTAATTTTGCATCAATGATGTTATCAGCAGCAGTACCAAATTTCCGTGACATCATACCATAGCCTCCACCACTAAAGTGTCCACCAACACCAACCGTTGGGCAAGCCCCAGCAACAAAGGCCAATTTATTACTTTTTTGAGCGATTCTATAGTAAACTTCCCCTAGGGTGGCGCCAGCTTGAATCCAAGCAGTCTTGTTTTCAGTGTCAATGGAGATTAATCTTAGGTTTCTAAGATCAATTACGACAAAGGGGGTGTCTTAAAATATATGAAAGTCCCTCATAGTCATGTCCACCGCTTCGAATTCTAATTTGTAGGTCATGTATCTTGGAGCAATGTATAGCTACCTGGATTTGAGATTCGTTTATAGGAGTGAAAATAATTGATGGTTTGAAGTTGGAGGTTATCCTTAGGCTATGATCGGAAAAGGAGTTATAAATGGTGGAATATGATGAGTTTTTAGGAGTGTGGATGACTTGTGATGAGTTTGAGTTCATAATTTTGTGAGAAAGACATTCAAGAAAGTCAATATGAGTTTTGTAGGCCCATGAATATGATGATGAAAAGCAAATTGAGAGAAAGAGAAAGATTGTTAACTTAGTCATATTTGATTATTTGTTGTTGCAAATTTTGTTGTGGAGAAAATGGAAACTAACAACTTCGATTTATAGTTTTAGTTTTTTTTTTTTTTGGGGTATATGTGTGTGTGGGGCGGGGGGATTAAAGAAGCTTAATTAGTTACAAAGGCTAAGACCACGTGGTATAGAATATTAAGTATTAGTTTAAAAAAAGTAAAATAAACTCTCCGTGCAATTATCATTTGGTGCAACAAAGTAGGTATATATATATATATATAAAAGCCCCAACATTAATAAAGTTATATTGTTAGTCTTTTCGTCCCATATTAGATGAGAATCTTACTAAAAATATTTTTTTCATATTATTTGAGCACTTATTAAATTAGGATAGAATTAATTAATTCTTTTCCATTTTACCCCTACAATTAATGTGACCATTCCTATATTGTATGTGTATTTTTTTGTAACTCATTTCAATGTGCATTGATATAAACAAAGGGCAAAATGGTGAAGTCTTCCAATTTATTAATGATATCTTAATCACCGTATAAAGTTGGAAGTGCCCATCTAATATGGGACGGAGGGAGTATAGTTTATGTATTATTATAAAATTAGTAAAGATTGTTATAATATATTTTGCTCATAAGTGAGCTAATATAGAAACTTATTTCTCATTTGTCTTTTTAATTTCAATTTTAAATAGCAAATAAATGTAGCGATAAGATTGAGGGTAGAAATGAAGCATATCTTTCTAAATTTAAGTAAAAATAAACAGAGTAGAAGTAACATTAGGGTTATCGATAGGACGATTCATTCAGTTATTTTTAAAAAAATTATATCATTCAATTTTTCGGCTATTTTATAATGTATAACCAAAATTAAAATTTTAAAATCATCCCAATCCTAATTTATGTGACACAAGCAGTACAAAAATTAGTCCTTTTTTTGTTGTCTTGTAGATATTTTAAGTTATTATTTATTGTAAATTATAGTACTTTTTATTAAAGTTTTTAATAACATATGTTACTTTTTATGTTTGAGAGTTAAATCAACTTTTTTTTATATATCTTTTAATGTTATATGTGTTTTGTCCTTTTCCATTTTGAAAAACCAATACTCTCTCCATTTTATTTTATATGTCATTTCTTTTTATAAATATATTGGTTATTCCCTCTTCTTATTGGAACACATGTTGACTTGTGGTGAATACTTATTCCCTCTTCTATAGGACGATTCATTCGGTTATTTTTTTAAAAATTGCATCATTCAATTTTTCGGCTATTTTATAATGTATAACCAAAATTAAAATTTTAAAATCATCCCAATCCTAATTTATGTGACACAAGCAGTACAAAAATTAGTCTTTTTTTTGTTGTCTTGTAGATATTTTAGGTTATTATTTATTGTAAATTATAGTACTTTTTATTAAAGTTTTTAATAACATATGTTACTTTTTTTGTTTGAGAGTTAAACCAACTTTTTTTTGTATGTCTTTTAATTTTATATGTGTTTTGTCCTTTTTCATTTTGAAAAACAAATACTCTCTCTTTATTGGAACACATGTTGACTTGTGGTGAATACTTATTCCCTCTTCTTATATAGTAATAATTATATGTGTTTTGTCCTTTTCCATTTTGAAAAACAAATACTCTCTCTTTATTAGAACACATGTTGACTTGTGGTGAATACTTATTCCCTCTTCTTATATAGTAATATGTCATTTCTTTTTATAAATATATTGGTTATTCCCTCTTCTTATTGGAACACATGTTGACTGGTGGTGAATATTTATTCCCTCTTCTTATATAGTAATATACTAGTTTTTCGACACGTGTGTTGCACGTGATTATCAACTCAGAAAATTTAAGCGAAGATTTGAATAATAAGCTTTGCACAAAATTATATTGCAGATTCTTTTGTGAATGTACAATGTGGTCATCATATATATCTCTTATTCACACGAACCTATGAAGATGGTTAATGAAAAATTTTATTAGTTAAATGTAATAATGCATATATTTATTTCAATTTGATGAGGTTCAATGAACTTTTCTTCGTTGAAAATACTGATATATTAAGAAATAGCAAATCAGTAAAACATAAAGACCATGTTTATATAGTAATAAATATTTTGAAGGAAACATCATGACAATCTAAATCACATAAGTAGTATTGATAAACAAAGTCATACGTTTGTCTTGGGCACTAAAAAATAAATCGTGACAATTTTCTAACTCTTGAGAAGTTTAATAATTTTAGAAAAACATATTCAATAACATATATCTACATCACAAGAGAAATTATTAACAAAAACAAATAAATTTAGACTACAATAAAAATTAAACTAATCAAAATTTCAACTGGCGTTATTACAAGTCATATAATTTTTTCTTTGTCGAAAAGACTTACATATTAAGAAATAGAAAATCAATAAAACAAAAGGGCTATTTTATATAGTAATAACTATTTTGAAGCAAACGTCCTGGCAATCACATAAGTAGCATTGATAAATAAAGTTATTCTTTTGTATTGATCATCAAAAAACAAATCGTCATAATTCTCTAATTCTTGATAAGTTTAATAATTTTTGAAAAAGATATTCAAAAGCATATAACTACATCACAAGAGAAATTGTTAACAAAAACAAATGAATTTAGACTACATCATGTCAACTCCATATATTGGAACTTTACATACTAATGTATATACTAAGCAAAAAAATAATTATTATATCATCAAAATTATTTTCCTCAAATACTCGAGTTAAAGAATATATTCTCTTAGGATAGAACAATTTACTTCTTCATAATAGTGGTACCTCATATTCCGCTAAACTTCGAACTCATTCAATGACAATAAATCACACGAAAATTTTTAAAATGCAAGAAGAAGAAGAGTAGAAGATTAAAAAACATGTGGTTGAAATATGAGAGAAAACTCCTCTATTTATAGTCAACAAAGGATAGTATGAACAAGTATTTTTTGTGTCTTATCTGAAAAGTCATGACATTTCCAACAAGTCACAACCCTTTGAAAACTCACAACTCTTTAGAAAAGTCACAACACCGAAAAGTCACAACTTAAGTTAGAGATATTATAGTAATTTAACATTCAAGTTAGGAGTTCGTGCTTTTAAAGTAATAATAATAATAATAATAATAATAATAATAATAATAATAATATATATATATATATATATATATATTCTCTATCTCATGATAACTTAATCGAGAATTAATAATCTCGGAATAACTTATTTTCAATCACACGATTCTTAAATATTTTTTTAAAAAATATGTCAATATATACTCTAACAATTCACTTAATATGAACAAGATCCGGAATACTAGACAATCGTCATGTTTATTCATACGGAAGAATGAAGATGCACACGCTTCCTCGTAGCTAACGTGGAATGAAGATGCACACGCTTCCTCATAGCTAACGTGGATTATTTGTTTTTATTTTTATTTTATGGTCATAACATGCGTCTTATTATTATTAATATCATTGATATAGTCAAATAGATAGAATATCTCCACATCATACATGAAATGAGAAGGTATAATATAATATTGAAGACTTGTAATTGTTAAAGACATTGAATAAATTACAAAGTCTACTCTCATACATTGAATTAAAAATGTCTAATTAATTCTTGTAATTGTAATTGTAACATCTCGCAAATTGAAATAACTAGGAAGAAGGTAATAATTGAAAATAGTCATTTTTGAAAAGAATGAAAATCTGAAATTTTTGTTAAGTTAGAATAAGTTGAGTTTTGACCAACTTCAAACGGCCATAACTTCTGGCTCAGGATAAGTTAGAGGTACTTCCAGATATGNAAGTTGAGTTTTGACCAACTTCAAACGGCCATAACTTCTAGCTCAGGATGAGTTAGAGGTACTTCCAGAGATGGTAGGAAAACTCTTGGAATGATCTTTCCAACGCCGCTGAGTTTACGCAATTCCTAGTTTGTATGAGTGAGTTATTCCCTTTGAAAGTTGGACTGTTGGAATAAGGAAAGTCCAATCCGAATTTTAAAAGGGTAGTTTGGTCTTTCCTTGTTCAATTATTTTATTTCGTTTTTGGTAATTTAGTTAGAGTCTAATCAGAATTAGATCAGTTCACGCTTTTACCAAAATACGCTAGGGCTTGGAGAAAAGAAAAAAGAAGAGGAGAAAGGAGAAGAGAAGCAAGATTCGTCCAGATCATCGAGTTTAGCTTGTGGATTTCGTCGGGGGTGATCCCTACAAGGTATGTGAGATCACATAGCGTTGGGTTAGTTCACCCATGCGCCAAGCATTTTTAATTCAGCGTATTTTCTTCCTAAAAAAATTGAGAATTTGATGTTCTTTATAGTTGTTCTTGAATTGATTTCGTCCTTGAATATGAGTTGGGATTGTTGACACCCAATTTTGGACATCCACGATAGGAATTAATTTTCGAGCTTCATTAATTTCAAACAATTCGGAATAATTAATTTTATAAAAATTTTAATATATTTCAAGTTATTTTTAGGTAATTTTAGTCATTTTATGATTTTTAAATAATGAATATGTTTTTATATAATTAGTATACCTTATAAATATTCAAAAATCGTGTCGAAAAGATTTGACTTTTACATAAATATTTTGTTAATTAGTTTAGCTTAAATTATAGTTAACATTTTTGAATTAATTAGTTTGATTAAGTTAATTATTTTATTTTGTTAGATTTAAGAAGCTTGTTAATTAATCTTGTTTAAATTCATCTCGTTTAGCTTTTAGCCGATTTTGCAAGTTAAACTCAATTTGATTAATAAATTGGCTGATTTTATAATTCGTTTTGCCAAGTCTTAATTCCAAATCTAACCTCTTATTTACCCTTACCTTTAAATCCTAAAGGACCAAATTTGAGCCCCCCTTTTTTTTTTTTTTTTTTT
>NC_064293.1:27979918-28100034 GCF_019186545.1 Solanum stenotomum | reverse complement strand
CCCCCCCCCCCCCCCCCCCCCCCCCCCCCCCACATTCCATTTTTCTCCAATTCCCAGCCCACCCCAATTATCTCCAGCAACAATAATTCCTCCAGCAGCCCACTCGTTTTTCACTTAACCCGGCCCAATTTCCTTATTCACAATAGAAGACCCAGAAAACGACCACAGCAATCCAACGTTCCCAATTTTTTCTTCCTTCAACGCGTCAAAACAGCAGCTATACACAGCAGCTTCCAACGTCAATAGACGGAAAGCCAGCAGCGTGAACAGCAACCCAGGAACGACAGCAACGGCTAAGTGCCAACAATTCAGCTTTCACTTTTGTCCTTGCCTCGCGAGATTAATCCACGTCGCGCCCAAGGACGGGAGATCGATCCGAGGCGTCCGTCCCCCTTTTCCCTTTTGGAATGAGTTAAAAACCTCAAGAAAAAGGTTGTCTTCCTTAAATGGTGAAAGATTTTGAAGTTTGAATTTGGGGGTGGGTCTCATTCCTATCCGAATTCTATCCCTTTTCCCCCCAAAACGTGAACCCTAATCTCCTTCTATAAATATTCTTGTTCTTTTTGGTATGGGGGGAATTTTTTTTCAGTTGGAAATTGGGGGTTTAGAAAAAAAAAATTATTAGGAGAAAAAGGGAAAGAGAATTTAGAAAAGAGATAGAGTTGGCTGTGATATATTTAGGTAAAGAATAGTTCATTAAAGGGTCAAAAAAAAAACGAAAAATAGCTATAGAGAATATATAAGGAATACGGTTGAAACAGAGAAGAGGGAGTTTCGATATTAGTTCACGTTCTCGCTCATTCACTCGAATCCGTGGGAATCTCAGTCCGGTGGTGGAAGCGCCACTTCTAGCTCATCTCGTCTTCAGTTTCGCTGCCCCCGAAAAGGTAAACTCTTTGGTTCTTCTCGTTTTAGTTGGTTCTCGGAAGCTTGGGGTCGATTTCTTCTTTTTTATTGCTCGAGTTTCTTTCTTCTAGATTTATCAACTATGTTTATTGATAGTTTGATCCGTTTCGAGTTGGATGTGTTTTAGTTTGCTGAAGTTCGAAACATGTTCTTGTGTGTATCCTTAAGATTTGAGTGTTGTTAATAGTTTAAATGTCTTCTGTATTATTCTAAGTCACTAAATTTATGGTGCTATAATGATCCCACAGTCATTGTCACTCCCATGTATGTTTCCGCTTGGAGTTTCTTTAACCGAATGTGGCTTGTAGTTGTATTGTTAAAAACGTTTGCGTTCTCCGAATATATGGTTTCTCCCATGCCACTTTCTCGCTCGTGGTTATGGAATTCGTCAAAAACCCATAAATCATAGTAGTCATCGGCTCCTGCAAAGTCGTTCATTCTGACCCCTACAAAGTAAATTCTTATGGCCTTTCTTAGCTTGTCAAAGATCAAAGCGATGTCTAATTAGAAACGAGTATATAGCCTGCATTACCTAGATTTCAATATAATTTCTGATTTCTTAGGTGATAATTTTTATATACTTACAAGTTTATTCATGAGCAATTATTAGGATGGTAGAGATGCTTATATGTGAAGTCTGTTATGTTGCTGCCTATTTGGATGACTTTGAATACACGTTTGTTGTTTGTTGTAGCATTGTATTTAGATTTTTTCTCTCCTTTGATTATAATCTGGTCGTGATTTTATTGTTGCAAGCTCGGATTTTAGGTTCGGTTTTATTTTAAATTTGTGGTTGTTCTTTTTCTTTCTAGTCTCATATTTAGCTTAATTCTTATTCATCTGCTCGTTTTTTTTTGTTTTGTTTCGATTCATCTTTTAGTCTAGTTTTGCTTCAAATTTTTCCATCTAAATCGAGTTTCTGTCTTCTTGCTACTTCAAACTTCAGTTGAAAATGTTTTATTTGCAATTGGAATCGGTGTAAAATCTGAGTTTTTTCTTGTTTTATTTTCCAAATCTGAATTCGGTTAGAGTTTAGTCATTAAGGATATTTGGAACATGATCTGTTCTAGTAATTAATCTCTCATTATATGACTTGACAATTCTCTAATTCTAATGATAATTTCCATGGCTCTGTTCGCTGCCTGCATTCTTTATATCTAATGATAATTAAGGTTTACATCTTAGCTTTGACCTTTTGATTGAGTGCCACATATAATATCATTTTGCTCTTTTCAAGAATTAGTGATATCTGTGAACGTGTATCCAAACAACATTTTCCTTTTCTTCTAATTGTAGCCAATTAATAAGGATTAATTGTCAATGTCATTTGGGTTGTTAGTTTAGTCAATAATGTTTTGTCGATAAATGATCTGTTGTGCTGAATTACCAGTCATCTTATTGTTGTAGAACTGTGTTAGAATATTTTATCTTGTACTAGTGTGGTTTTGTTTTCTCTTGTATGTGAAATCTGTTCGGGTCCTCACGGACTCCATCCTTGCATTTTTCTTTGGGTCATGGAGGCCCAATTCTATTTTACTCATGTCAGCCTGCCATCAAAATCGACGGACAGGTTCCAGAGTTGAAAGAGTGCGCAACAGATCGAAAAATTGAAAAGATTGGGTCAAGGGCCTACTCTTTATATAAAAAGGGATTGTATTTTGTTATTATTGGGCCTAAGCCCATTTAGTCGTTATATTTATTATTTTGTTAGAGTTTAAGACGGGTGAAAATTGGGCATGAGGCCTAAAGGAAAATAGTCATTTTACGTTAGTTTAGGACAGGTGCAGGTGACTCTAAAGGGCCAAAGGCCCAAAATGAAAATGGGCCCAAGTATTAGTTCAGGTGGACAGAAAAACTGAAGGGCCCAAATCTCTTCCCCTCTTCATATTGATTATGTTTATTTACGTGTTGATATTTGTTGTTAATCGTAAGGTCGAAAAAATTCAAATTCTCCGAAGGCGCCCATTTTAATTTAACAATTTAACTAAATCGGTCTTTTAAAAGAACTTGAAGAATAATTTTTGAGAAACATCTCGCTTAATTACTAGTTCTACATTCTCCCCTTTTTCCCCTTTAAAAATGACTTTAACTATAAAAATGGTTCAAGTTTGCAATTTAAGTTAAGTTAAATAATTTTAGCCAAATAATTAATTATCAGATAACTGCGTGTTAGCGGACATTTCGGGTGCTTTCAAATCCTTCTCGAAATTCTAATAAAAATTTCGAATCCCTCTTTTAAATATTTTTCAATTGATTTCCTGTTATAATCTTTTGAAAAATCAATTTTCTTAATTTTACCTTAAAAATTAAGTGGCGACTTTAAAATCAGTCTAAATTACATTTTTAAATAAAACAGGGATTAAGAAGTTTCTTGATGTTAAAGTGTTGTTTCCTTGATTTTTTTGGGTTAGATTTTGTGTATATATGATTTGGGTATATGAATCTAAAGTGAATTTGAGAATAAGAATTGGATTAAAACGATTTGAGGTCAGAAAACGAGATCAAAAATTCGTCAGACACACCTGGGGAAGGCCAAGCGCGTCGCGCCCCTATAACGCCAGAGAGGTTGAGGCGGTGCGCCCAAAAAGAGCCCCAGAAAGTGGGGGTTGGTGCGGCGCCCTTGGGATGCGCCCAGATCGTCGTTTTTCACAAATTTTTCGTCATTTAGTCTGTTTAAGTCTTTCTAAAGTGTTTTAACACTTCCTATTGATCATAACTACTCTAAATGACTTTTAAACATCTAGAAATCTATCAGAAACATGAATCATAACTTTGAATCCATTAATTCAAATTCAAGGAAAGTTAAGAATCAAGTCTAGGAAGTCCTTAGAGTCTTTTCAAGAAGTCTTTTGCAAATGCTTTTAACTTTGTTTTAAGACTTAAAGTTCAAGTTGAGTAAAGAGTAATGTTTGAAGTTCATTTCTTCAAAGAAGTATATGGGGACTATATATTCCCAAAGAGTTTAAATATTTTCACATTTAAATAAGAACGAAAACTGAGATTTTCAAGGAGTCTTTGAGCTAGTTTTTAGAAAAGAGTAATCGTTTTCTAAATGAAACAAGAGAGGAAACCTTGATTTCCAAGATAGCCTTTGAGCTATGTTTTTGAGCAATTATCTCAAATCACAGAAAGAAGTATATGTTTTTAAACATAAGAGCTAGTATCATATTTTGGGAGGGGGAGAGTTCAGACAACGCATAGCCCCCATAAACCATGTAGCCTTCATGGGTTAAAAAGGGTCATATTTTTTAGATGATTCCTTTAATGTTTTTTAGCATAGACTAGTGGATCCACTTAGTAGTTCAGGTTCTATATCCTCGACAAGGTATAGGACGGCCCTGGCAGCATGAGGCAAAATAGCTCTTACGTGATGGTTGTCGATTAGAGAAACTCCCACATAAGTAATTGTATTCTTAAATACACAGTTTATTTATATTTTTACATACATCTCAGAGTTATATGTATTTTTGCATACATACTGAGTTGACATCATGTTTTACACAACTTTTCTTTATATTGCACTTGTTTTAAACTGTTGTATATTGAAATGAGTTCAGTTATGTTGAGTTGAGTTGAGTCAGGTAAATTCTTCAAATTCCTTTCAAGCCTACGTTGTGTTTAGCATTCCAACTCGCATACTCGTACCTTCAATGTACTGATGTCAGCTGACCTGCATCTTATTATGATGCAGACACAGGTAACTAGGATCGGCATCCAGCACATCGTTGATCTAGTGAGCACTCCAGAGTTAGTTGGTGACTCATTTTTATTGCTTTTAGTTATTTTATTAGTTCATTAAGATGTCGTGGGGTTTGTCCCGACATCCATCTCAGTTGTTTTAGAGGATTCATAGACAGTCAGATGTTAGTTCTTTAGTCTTTTCATTGTCATTATCTTATGTTAAGACTTGAGTTTGTCTTAATGGCCAAGTTGAATGTTCCATTATAACATTCCAGTTTATTACATAGACTTGTCTTTGTTGAATTAAGTCTTCCACTAAATAAGTAAGTCAGGCCAAGGGTTCGCTTGGGGTCAGCAATGGTTCTCAAGTGCCAGTCCCGCCCGGGGTGTAGGTTTGGGGGGTGACAGTAATGAGTAAATATTTCATTAAATTTAGTTTTGTATCAATAAAGTCATTCAAATTATGACTCTCTTCTAAGAAAATTTGTCATGCTTCGACGTCCTACATTTTAGGCAGAATCAACACCCGATTTGATTGTTGACATGAGTGTACCCATAACATGGCATGAAACATTTAGAGCATACGTCTAGATATGAGCACAAAACACGATTTTAAGAGTATTTTAAATTATATAACTGTTGGAAGCTAGTTATACTAAGTATTATTCATGCATGTATAAAATTAATAAGACGTTTGGTTTGCAATTCAGAAACTCGCTTAACTAATACATATACATATATGTTATGAGCGAATTGATATTTAATACAGGATATATAAAATGAAATAACTAATATTGATCACATAACTAATACCTGCATAATTCTTATTAACCAGCTACTAAACGATCCTTGAGTGTTGCGTTAAGTATTATTAACTCATATTGATGTACAAGTCACGATTCTAACATAAAGAACATTTATTATATTGAAAATTTATTACTTGAAAAAAAAAATCATAAATTAAACCATATATATCGCACCGTCTTTGAAACGCGCATCCGGGCTACATTTATATTTCAGTACTATAGTAGTATGTGTAAATTAATTACCACTAAGCTAAAGATAATAGTGGAGGAATACTTTGTTCATTCCTAAAGTAATTTGTTTTAGTCTCGACTTACACCAATTATCGTGCAAACTAATAATTCGATAAGTTTATAAACTCTCCATCAATAGAAAGGAAGAGAAAATGGTGCATTTGACATTTCAAAATGATGTTGAGATGGGTCACTTAAATATATCAAATACCAAGGTATGACAATGAGTTTCTAATGAAAATTTATGGAGCACGTATAAATGGTCATAGTAAACTCCTTGAATAGATTGTGACTTGTTATAAGCATCATGAAATCCATTCCTGAAAGTGATTGTATCAAAATGTAATAAAAATATAAATAAGAACATATTATATTCAAGCTACTGAATGTTGTAAATCTCTACATCATCCAAAACTCCAAAAATGTTGTGACAAATAGGGTGTCCTTGATTATCAATTCCACTGATGTAAGCAGCTGAAGCAAGATCTGACCCCGTAAAAATGGTAGCCTTCACTTTAGCAATCGACCCTTCGCTTAAGCGAAGGACGCTAAAGCGAAAGGCCCATTTCAAATGTGAAGGTCACAGAACTCATGCATCAGAAAATTCAGCCAATTCACAAATAATCAAATTGATCTTCGAAATTCATGCAAGATCTCGTATACACAAATCATATAAAGAAATTGACTATACTCGACGTTTCGGACACTATGAAACCGTCGAAATAAGAATTTGAGGTCTCTTTTATCTGACAACCGTGAAAGTTACAAGAAATGAACGTAACGCCTAAAAGGTCAAATCAAGCTCGAAAACTCTAAAAATTTAACCAATACCTCGCCTAGTCCTTAAATCATCCCCCGAATCCAATGGAATTTGCGGAATTTCGATACGAGCATTTAAATCCCGAATGTTGACAAAAGTCAACCCAAACGTTAAAAATTTCCACAATTTTCCAACTTAGGACCTCAAATCCTCAAAAAGACTTGGAATGTGAAATCGACAACTTTCATTTACGGATTTTCACATTTTGGGACCGATGGAATTGTCAAAATTCCATTTTGACACTCGAAACTCCTGAAGACTCTGAAAACCACTATTAAGGAACTTTAGCCTTTCAAACACAAAACTTATAAAATTCACAACTCTTAACTCAACACTCGAAGACAACTTTTAAAACTCAATCAAAAATGACTCAGGAACAATATTGGGATGGGCAAAACAATTATTTTATAAAGATTTCCAAAAATGACCAACTGGGTCATTACAATATGAAAAAATTACGAGGTCTCATGTTCAAGTTTGAGTGAAGCAAAAAAATATTTATTGATTTCATCTCATATATCTAAACTTACTAATACGAGATGAAAATTTTTATTTTGAGTGAGGTACAACCAACAATAGTTGTATGAGGATCCACTCACTTTTTAACACATGGAATTGTGGGCCCAATTTGTCCTTTAAATCTGCTAAAGAAATCAAAGGAGAGAATGTAAATTTTGATTGAAAATTAAAAAGAAAATGTGGGGTCCACGCCACATTCCATTAAATATATTAGTAAAATATTGGATTAAATGTGATTAATATATCAATTTTTTCAGTGCTCTTTCTTATTTTTGTTATTCGAATTTACACATGCAGTTACATGGTGTTTGCATTCAAAGTCAAGATCCAAACAATCCACAAGAAAATGTTGATATCAGTGGGAAGAGAATTCAATATAACACCTAAGCACAATAGATTTTATTTTTGAAAACTATATTTGTAATTTAGTAGTTAATATGTGTGTAGCAAGTGATTTTTGGTATTTTGACATTAGAAATGACATGTAAAAAGATCTTCTTCCAACAACTTATACATTCATTTCAAATATCAATTAAATCAGACTATTTACTGATAATCTCTTTAACACACTATCTTCTTAAAGACTGAAAATCATTATGCTAAAAAAATTCATACATGAAAAATATGGACAACGGAAAATTGCAGACGAAGATTAAAGTTATTGAACAAGATTTAGAGGGAAGAATCAAGATCAACATCAACTTTTCAAGTTTTTAAACATCAACACCCTATCAACTTTTTTTTGACATTAACAAGATCCCCAACATTGAAACACCAATCTTCATGAAAATTGCACCAATTTTCAAGAAAATTGCATGTTTAATTTCAATAGTTGACATGCAGATTTTTAGTGAAATAAATTTGATGTAAAAGAATGTTAACTTTTTTTTTGATGTTCAAGAAGAAGAAGAAAAATTAGAAATGAGTGCTAGAATTCGTTGGAATGTGTGACAATTGATCCCCACAATGCACATTTAATCCAATATTTTACTAATATATTTAATGGAATATGGCATGGACCCCACATTTTTATTTTTATTTTCAATCAAAATTTACATTCTCTCTCCTTTGATTTCTTTAGCAGATTTAAAGGACAAATTGGGCCCATAATTCCATGTGTTAAAAATCGAGTGAATTCTCATACAACTATTGTTGGTTATACCTTGCTCAAAATAAAAAATTTCATAGGAGATAGTAGCCAAGCATCCAAATAAAATAAAAATAATTTACTTAGGTGTGCGCAAGTCAATTCCAACCCCACCACCCAATCACAACTTGTTGTTATTGATCTCAGTATATATATAAACGATCAATTTGTATAAATTGTTCTATAATTAAGTCGTATACTTGTAACTATACTTAATTAACACCCTTACTTAAATGTTAACTATACTTAACACCCTTACTTAAATGTTAACTATACTTAACACCCTTAATTAAGTCGTATACTTGTAACTATAATCAAGATCTACACACCTCATTTCTCAATAATATCACACAATATGGAAACGTTAAGCGGTATGAGTGCATTGAGGAGTCGTTTCGTAGCTAGTAAATAAAAAGGTAATTTATTCATGTATTAATTCCTCCATAAGTTATATAACATTTGGAAGCTAGTTATTAAGTATTATTCATTCATATATAAAATTAATATGTAATTTGATTTGCAATTTAGACACCCGCTTACCTAATATATTTACAAGTTATGAGCAAATCAATGTATTATCTTATGCAGTGAAAAATGAAATAACAAATACTCACATAACTAATACCTGCACCACACATGAGTGTTGCATTAATTATTATTAACTCATACTCAGGTACAAGTCCATGCATTTATAACTTGAATAATATTCATAAATCAAACAATATATATCGTACATAATCTTTGGAACGAATCCTTGCTACATTTATTTTTCAGTACTATAGTAGTATATATAAATTAATTACCACTAATTAAGCTTAAGATAATAGAGGAGGAATACTTTGTTCATTCCTAAAGAAATTTGTTGGATCAAATTTAGTCTTGATTTTGACCAATCTATCAAAGTTGTTCTTGAAATATTTCACTCCCCAAATTCTTGCTTGTGCATAGCTTGTGTTTCCATTAATATTGTTCACCCCTAAATCAAGATCTCTATAATTGAAATAAGCAGCTCTAGGAGATTTTGATACATACTTAGCCATGTATCCATAAAGTTTTCGATTCCAAGCTAAGTTACTTTGAGAATTTTCAATATTTCCCCAATACACCGCATACTCAATCATCAATATATTTCCAGCTCTATGAGGGAAAGGAGTTTCAGATTCTGAGATGTCACTCAACTTTCCTCCATAAGGACTAAACTGTACTTCAGCACCCGAGTTTTTGCCTACTAATTGGTTGAATAGTTTCCATATACCTTCAAGACCATTTATAGAAATTGGTTGTTGGACATAGTCTGATTTCCCTTTGAAGAATCCGGTTTGATTAGTTGTGGTATTCCAATTTAGTAACACATCAAGTGATGTATTCCTAGGGAAATTGGCAAAGAAGAGTGTAGATTCAATCCAACTCATCTCAATGCAATCGTCTTTCACTAATCCTAGTTCTGGGAAGCTCTTTTGCATTTCGTGGAGGAGTTCATCCACTCCTCCAACGTACAGTGCAGTGAAAGAGGCATGGATAGTCCTTTGCCCACCCCCGAATGGAAATTCACTATTTCTTATGAAGATCCTGAGGATGAGATTGTCACTAACTTTGTCTGCAATATGTTGCCATTTGTAAACAAGTTGAGTAACNTCCATAAAGTTTTCGATTCCAAGCTAAGTTACTTGGAGAATTTTCAATATTTCCCCAATACACCGCATACTCAATCATGAATATATTTCCAGATCTATGAGGGAAAGGAGTTTCAGATTCTGAGATGTCACTCAACTTTCCTCCATAAGGACTAAACTGTACTTCAGCACCCGAGTTTTCGCCTACTAATTGGTTGAATAGTTTCCATATACCTTCAAGACCATTTATAGAAATTGGACGTTGGACATAGTCTGATTTACCTTTGAAGAATCCGGTTTGATAAGTTGAGTTATTCCAATCTAGTAACACATCAATTGATGTGCCTCTAGGGAAACCCACAAAGAAGAGAGTAGATTCGATCCAACTCATCTCAATGCAATCTTCTTTCACTAACCCTAGTTCCGGGAAGCTATCTTGCATTTCGTGGAGGAGGTCATCGACTCCTCCAACGAACATTGTAGTAAAGAAGGCGTGGACAGTCCTTTGTCCACGCTGGATAGGAGATTCACTACTCCTCAAGAAGATCCTGAGGAGGAGATTGTCATCAACTTTGTCTGCGATATGTTGCCATTTGTAAACAAGTTGAGTGGCATTTTGTTCCAACGTTCGTGTCACGTTGAATACAGTCACCTTTTCTGGAATATCAAGTAATTTCACCTTCCATGATATAATGAGACCAAAACTAGTCCCTCCACCTCCTCTAATAGCCCAAAAGAGATCCTCACCCATCGATTTTCGATCCTGGATACGTCCATTAGCATCGATTAATTTTGCATCAATGATGTTATCAGCAGCAGTACCGAATTTTCGTGACATCATACCGTAGCCTCCACCACTAAAGTGTCCACCAACACCAACAGTTGGGCAAACCCCAGCAGTAAAGGCCAATTTTTTACTTTTTTCTGCGATTCTATAGTAAACTTCCCCTAGGGTGGCACCAGCTTGAATCCAAGCAGTCTTTTTTTGGGTATCAATGGATATTGATCTTAGGTTTCTAAGATCAATTACGACAAAGGGGATTTTCGAAATGTATGAAAGTCCCTCATAGTCATGTCCACCGCTTCGAATTCTAATTTGTAGCCCATGTTTCTTGGAACAATGTATAGCTGCCTGGATTTGAGATTCATCATTAGGAGTGAAAATAATTGATGGTTTGAAGTTGGAGGTTATCCTTAGGTTACGATCTGAAAAGGAGTTATAAATGGTGGAATATGATGAGTTTTTAGGAGTGTGGATGACTTGTGATATTGTGTTTGAGTTCATAATTTTGTGAGAAAGACATTCAAGAAAGTACTCATCATGTGTGTTGTTGGCCCATGATGATGAAAGGCAAATTGAGAGAAAAAGAGTGATTATTAACTTCTTGAAAGTAATCATAATTGATTATCGATGATGGAGAAAATGGAAACTAACAACTTCTATTTATTATAGTCTTAGCTAGGAAGAAATTAAAAGAAGCTTGATTAGTTTAAAGCCCTAAGACCAAGTAATTATAGAATAATCTTTTAATAGTTTTAGAAAAAGCCAAAATTGAACTTTGCATACAAACAAATTTCGTGCAAGAAAGGTATTATATACTCATTCCAAAGACTAGCCAACTGGCATATGTGTTCATATATAGAAGATGCACATGCTTCCTCATGCCTAACATGAATTATTAGCTTTTATTTTTATACTAATTTTGTGATACGTGTGTTGGAGTACTATTCATCAAATTATGTAATACTATGTTATAAAATATTATATATTGTGAATATCAATTATTTTAGTATTCAACTCCCACACTTTCACAACCTGATCCACCATGAACTTTCATGATTAATGTCATGTTTATAACAATCTTCTATATACATCTATATAACAGTATAAATATAGACATAAAGGTTTGAAAAATAATTGAAATAAAGAAGAGAGTTCTATCTTGTTCTCCCGTCTATGATCTATATAGTACTTTGTCAAACTTTTTGTTTCATATATATATTATTACATTCTTAGTTTAGTGTGTCCAACGCGTTATCATTTATCAACACAAGTTGTACTCTCTCATCAAAAATCAATGGTCGGTATTCATTGACTTTTTTGGTCTTCAATGTATTTATCAGATATTTTTTTCAATATAAAATTAATTATTTGTGCAATTATGATTTGTTTGGTTTAGCTGTCATAATCTTTGTTATTTGGAGTTTCTTTTCACAAATGTTGGAAGGTTTGAAAAATAAGTGTTCATGGAAAATGTGGTCGGTTTTCATCCATCATGATTCATATCATTGTCAAGATATGTTATTATTTGTTATATTTAAAATGTTCTGTTTGAAAATTAAATTCACTTTTTCGTGTATTATTAAGTGGCAAGACTTTTAAGGCGCAAGGGTGAGTCGGATTGTACTTTGACTTATTACTTCATTGATTAGTGGATATAATCATATCGTATCCAGAAGATAAGATTAGGGATGGCAATAGGGCAGCGGATGCGGGACGGATTGCAGGTATATGTGATTTTATGTGGATTCAAATTTAATTTTAAGATTTTACGTGTTATAAGAGTGATAGAGCATTATTTATTAAGATAATTTTAATAAATCTACTAGAATATTCAAGATTGTTATTGAAAATGGTTCAGTAAAAAATAATATAATTTCTTACATGTTTTCCAATTGACTTCTAAAAAATAAATGTTTAAGTCATTGTTCTGAGGGAAAAGTGTCAAATATGCCCCTAAACTATTCAAAAAGGACTAGATATACCCCGCGTTTAAAGTTTGGCTCACTCATGCCCTCGCCGTCCAACTTTTCTTCTAGATATGCCCTTATGGGCATTAAATGCCAAATGGAATTGCCACGTCATTTTTACATTACCACATGACATTTATATTAAAGGGAAAATGGTCAAATATACCCCTAAACTATTCGAAAAGGTCTAGATATAACCCCCTTTTAAATAAACTACTCGACCCGTTTTCAACAAAAAAAATTGGTAAATCCCGAAAATGAGTAATGGACTAATAAAAAATAGGAAAAATATGAAAAGAAAAAAAATTAACGCATTTGCAAATAAATATAGTAACCTTAAATTCAACAATTTCAACAATTTTTTAAAAATTTTATTTTTTTTCGATAAATCACAAAAATGAGTAATTGATTAATAAAAAATATGAAAATGACTTTATGCTGAATTTTTAGGTTATATTTTTCATATTTTTTATTAATCAATTATTCATTTTTGGGATTTATCAAAAAAAAATTGTTGAAATTGTTGAATTTAAGGTTACTATATTTATTTGCGAATTTTTGGCGTTAATTTTTTTTTTCATATTTTTCCTATTTTTTATTAGTCAATTACTCATTTTCGGGATTTACCAAAATTTTTTTGTTGAAAACGGGTCGGGTAGTTTATTTAAAAGGGGGGCATATCTAGACCTTTTCGAATAGTTTAGGGGTATATTTGACCCTTTTCCCTTTAATATAAATATTACGTGGTAATGTAAAAATGACATGGCAATTCCATTTGGCATTTAACGCTCATAAGGGCATATCTAGACGAAAAGTTGGACGGCGAGGACACGAGTGAGCCAAACTTTAAACGGGAGTATATCTAGTCCTTTTCAAATAGTTTAGGGGCATATTTGACCCTTTTCCCTTAAATTAATACAACTAAATAAAAAAAAAGAATTTATTTTTATGAATTTTATTTTTAGTATATCAAACTTAATTAGAAAAAAGAAAATATTAAAAAAGCTATGCGGTGCGGATTTATGTGGAGCGGATTGAAAATGAAAAAATTGTTATGCAGGGTGGGGCGAATTAAAAATTTTGTGGGTTAAGGTCAACCCGCCGCAACCCCGCACCACCCATCGCCATCCGTAGATAAGATATCAAGTTAGAATTCTAATGTATTATGATAATAAAATGTTGGGATGGATCTCAACGAACAATATGCCTTAATATTAAAATAAGATGCTGCATTCATGTCCCAATGCATTATGATCTATTGATGATGTAATGATGACTACAATAAAAGAATATACTTTTGGTTAAAAGTGATGAAATCCTTTCAATTGATTTGTTCAATTCTCATATGTGAAAATGGTAGCAGTGAAAGATGATACGTAGTTGACTATATGAATATGCCCATGGTAAAATGTTTATGGTCAACATTTATGATCATTTTATTATGAGTTCATAATAAAATGATCTTTCAAAACTTAGAAAATATTTTTTGTCATCAAAGTAATATGAGAGGTCAGTGGGCACGCGGTAATTGTGTCATGCAACCTAATAATTTGGCAAGTTTAAATGACGTTGATTGTTGAAGTGGGTCATGTAAATATGTCAAATATCAAGGTATGGACAATGAGCTCCTAATAAAAATAATTGAGGTGTGATGATGAATCACCATGGTGTGCATAAATACACCTAGAATTAAGAAGGATCAAATGATAAGATGGTAAAAAATAGAGAGATCATATTCTTCCTTTATAGGGAGAGAAAAAAGAATGAATATAAATGTAGGACCAAAAATAATAGTAAAAAGTATATGAACCACAAAAAGGTTACTACTACATTATATATATATTTTTTAAAACAGAGAAAAAGAACTCCATCTTCACTCAAAGTAGAAACTTGCTCATCTCAAATTGTTGATTTCTTGATCTTGTGTCGGTAAAACGCCTTCTTCTTCTTGCTAGAAGAGTTCTTGATTGTCAGCACAACCTTTCCTGCTTCAGTGTTCTTGAATGTGTTGCGAATTGTCGAGCTCACCTTCTTGTCCTTCTGAATGATTATAGTGTAAGAAGTCTCATCCTCTGGCACAAATTCCTCCTTATAGCTCACTTCTCCGCCCACAATAGTAACATCCCAGATAAATGTACTTTCCACCTGACATAAATTTAACACATACATTCAAAATCTCCGCGTAATATCAAATCTCTCAATATATCCAAGGTTACTACTTAATACTTACATCTACTGCAGGTATTTCAATAGTTTCAGTTGATCCAGCTTTAAGGAGAATCTCCGAAGCTTCACAGTCGGAGACTGAAAACTCAAACTCATTCTCCCTCTTGAGTCCACCATATTGAATAGGGATTTCATGGATTGGAATGTACCTAACTCAAGCCAAATAGTTAAACATTTAGCCCCCAATAGACATTAAAGTTCACGGACTAAAACTGGATTTATGTTTGAAACTTACTTGAGCAAGGTCTCAGTGACCTTAGCAGGGCGAGCAAATACGAATTTGCTTTTGGTTCTCTGCGTTAGGAAAGGCGACAGCAGAGAATGGACGGCATAATACCAAAAGGGAACATTGATGAATATCTGAAAAACAAACAGGTGAAATGGTCAGATAATTCAAGTAAGATGTACTTCATAGAGCTATGCTAATAACACTCACATTTTTGGCAACAAATTCAGGATAGTTATCCTGAAGAAGATCAACGGCTTGTTTGGTAGCAACCCGGACTTCTTTCTTAGATGGTCCAGGGGAGTTCTTCAGATCATTTATCTGAAGCAGTGAACTAACACCTCCAGCCTTGAAATCAAGCTGCTGAATGCCCTTCTCCATTAACTGAACTCTCCACCTCAAGAACTGGTTCCGTTTCTCCTCTGTCCCGAAAGTCTTGTTATAAATCTCTTCATCATCCAAAACCCCAAAAATGTTGTAACAAATAGGGTGTCCTTGGTTATCAATCCCACTCATGTAAGCAGCTGGAGCAAGATCTGAGCCCAAATCTTCCTCCAAGATTGATTGGATGTTAAAATCCTTCCTCCATTGGAGTGTTTTCTTGAGCATTTCGAAAGATTCATTCACTTTGTAATCCCTTGCTCTCAAGAATTTCAATAGAACCACATTGGTTTTCTCATCCCCTTTGCTAGGCAAAAGGGGTACACCCCAAATAGAAATCTCTCTATCCACTTCAACAACATCCAAATCACCCTCCTTCTCCTCTTCTTTCCCCTCTACCGTATCGCGATTTTCCTCATTCTTTCCCTCTTCCTCAGGAGCCTTGTTGGTCTCTTCTTTTTTGAAGAGAGTGTTTCCAAGAATGGCCTCCTCAACTATAGATTTCAGCTCATTCAATGCCTTTCTTTCATTCTCTTTGAGATCAGAGAGGAAGTTGCTCTCTTCTCTATAAGAAGAGCTTTTCTCAATTGTATTAGGCTTGGATTCCTCTTCTTCATCTTCTTTTACTTTCTCATTCACCTCAACCTCCTCTACAACCTTGTTAGCAGCCACTAATTCCTCTTGTGGAACAACTACTTCAGCCACTTGAGTTGCCTCACATTGCACCTCAACAGTCATGTTGATTGATAAATAACACAAGTAATGAATCTTGGCAATCACCTCCCTAAACAGCTGAAAAATCAAGTACAACAAAATTTGAGTCCCTAATTCAGTGCCCTAAATAGCCAAAAGATATGATTTATTTCAAGTGTTTGGTTAGTTTCAAAAAAAAAAAAAACTTATAAGCATTACATTTTAAGCTAGAATGATAAAAATAAGCCAAAAGCCAATCCAATAGGATCTAAATTGAGATTAAGGTGTAGGTGAAAAATGTGAAAAAAAATACTTGAAATAATGGATTTTCAGTGACAAGGTAGCTGAATCTTTGCCAATCTCCCCAACTAAAACCTCTACAAACAACAACAGCATACTCGGTGTAATCCTACCGGGTCTCATGTCTGGGAATGTTATGTTTACCCTCACAACCTTACCCTGGCTTTGAGAAGGAAGGTATAGATTGTTTATTGTTTCCGATTAACTAAAACCTATACAAACAACAACAACACCTCGTGTAATCCCACAAGTTGAGTCTGATAAAACTCATCAACAAAAACATCTACCGTATAAAGAAAATGTCACAAATTTAATTTCATTTTAGAAGCACAACATTAAAACTCATTCAAAAAAATAACCAAAAAAGGAATAGTTATTAGAAAATCACCTTTTGGACTTGAATGAGGTTGCTTTGCTGTGTCAAATTGTGTTTGAGATTGAGAAATGACAGAGAGGTTTTTATAACGGTAATATATTTGTTCGAAAAATGTGTGTGGGGCCCAAAACGGTCAAATTTAATGTTTAGTGTGACACCGCACCGCAGGACGCATGGCATGTTAGAGCCGTTGGGGGATTCGTTTCCAAAAGTCTGTAATACAGCAAACTTTCCTTGTCTTTTTAATCATTTCTCTTTTCAGGTCCCACATACTACACATTTTATTCGTGAACCCTTCATTATTTAATTCCCTCCATAATTTCCTCCGTTTTATATTTACTTGATTCAGGTTAACTTGACGAAAATCTTAACATGAGTTTTTATTGATGATATTTTGAAATTTTTATTACTTACTTTATGTAGTTATTTAATATTAAAGGTACGATATGAAAAAAAAAAGTAGTAATAAAACATTCTTGATTTGCTAAAATGGTAAGTTAAAAAAAAAATTATAGTATAAAGGCCATGTAAATGAAATGGATGGGGTATTTATTTTTTTTACTTTATTTGGAATTTATGGAGTTGAGAATAAAACTTGTGTTTGATTATATATTTTGCAAAGGATATTTGAAATGTTCATGGTTAAATGTAAATAAATATAATTTCAAAAGTAAAAAGTGAGTTGAGAGGACTTAGATTAAGGTAAAAGTTTAGTTAGTAGCTATGTGTGTTGTCATATTGTCCATTTCATATTAGTAGTCGTAGTATTACTCTTGTAGTTTTTTTATCTTCAATTTCTATCAATGCTTGTCGTTTTCTTGTACCGCTATTATCGTATTATTTTATTGTAGTTTTTGTTTCGTTGTTGTCAATTGTTTTTATTATTATTTGTTATTTCTTAACTTATACTTATGTTACTCCTTTTTGGGACTACTTTAGACTTCTTTTTGAAAATCGGAGAATTTATTGAAAATAATTTATCTACCTTTGAAATAGAGATAAGATCTGCGTATAATCTATCTTTCTAAGACGTTGTTGTTCTATTTTGGACTATGTAATAGTCCAATGTGCTCTAATTTCCTGAGGACATCCCATGCTACCGATTAATCCCCTATTAGACAGCAATCACATATTGAACTGTTGGTCATCAATCATAGTTTCACAAATTTGTATTGAGTTGGCAATTTGACTAAAGAAAATATATTTGCCTCTGTTTTGTTGTTTGTATCTGTTAATTTGGTTTAAAGTTTACTTAATTAATCTCTCTTTTCTTGTCTTTTTCCTTAATTGACATTGATGAACAACATATATTCACGTGGTGCTCGACGGCACCTCCTTTAAACAAATAGCCCATAGTCAAAGCTTGATTTTTTATTAGTATTATTACAATTATTTCATTTCTGTTTTTTTCTCCCCTATTTAAAATAATTTAAATCTTCTGATTAGCCTTAAAAAAAATGAACTAGTTTTACTATTCTGACCAAGTTTCAACTTTATCAGAACTTTATTTATATTAATCTCATTGTTTATTAAACCATTATAAATGTCCTTAAAACATAATTGAGGCAACTAGGCAAATTATGCTTACTTATTTCAGTATTAAAACAGCTAGTGGTCTTATTTTTTCTCTAAAGTGGTAACAAAACAGAGATAAGCGACTTTGATAGCCGATTATTTAAGTTAATAAAGTGATTATTCAAGCATTCAACTTATTTCATTTTTTGAGACAACACATCTGATAAGATATTTTCTTTTATTCAATTTGTAAGTAGTCATAAGAGATCATTATGGGTTACACCTCTAGCTATTAGTATTTCTTTAGGAATTAAGAGACATACACTAACATTATTTAAAACAAATAATAAATGAAAATATCAAATATACATTATAAGAAACTCAATCTCCTAAACCTGTGGCCAAGCCAATTTCATTTCATTCCTCCAAGAATATTTATAACAAGGTACCTTGTATGGTGAATATGTTATGTCCCAAGAACCTTCATTCCAAGTAAACAATGAAACCTTTCATCTACCAACCTGTCACCTATTTAAGCACATTATATGAGAAATCCAAGTCCAAGATGATCTAGAGGAGAATATGAAACTTTTGAAAAGGGAAATCTAGGTGTCGACAAAAATTGCTTCGCGTTCTCATCTTGAGTAATGTTACTTACAGATGCAGTAGATGCATAAGTCTCGAGGAGAGGGTCAAGTACTGTTGGAAAGATATCAGTGTATCAAAAAACTTTAGTAGGTTGTTATCGTGAATTTTTTCAAGAAAGGGAGAAATAAGTAAAGAGCAAAAAGAATGGAAAGACTCAACAATGTCGAACTTGGAATCTGTAACACATACCTCTTAAGACTGAAAACTTTGTGGATTAGTTCAAATTCTGCATTTCATATGGCACGGCACATTCAATCGCTTCTTTTAGAGCTTCTCTTCCCAGATTTACAAGTACCTACAACAATTTTAAAGAGGCTTTAAATTTAGTTTGCCCAATAGAAGCAGATGCATGAGCAAATGAATAGCACAGGTCTTGATTTCAGTGGATTGCCAACATCATAACAGAAATTCGACAGCATGTTCCTTAACAATATCTAAACTTAGAAACCAATTCAGGACAAAGAAGCAAATCCCATAAAAATAATAGTCACAAATACAATGATAAACTTCAGGGAACTTCTCCAACATTCTAATTACAGTGCCATAATTACCTGATGTGCACCAGATTGAATAAGGGAAGCATTGCTTGAATATCCAACGTGCACATGAAATCCCTTATAAACTAAACACTGGACTTGGACAAATGCAGGTCATCCACAAAGTGAACAATAAAGGACCACATAGTTTTAGGGGGATGTCAACTGCATTTCCTGCTGCTTATTTTAATTTTTTTAAATTCTTCTTAGAAAAAAATTAATCTCTATCTGTACATTGATATATCTACCAGATGAGTAAGATCTGCAAGCATGTTCTTAGTACATGATCAGTGCCTCCAATATCCTTTCAATTCCTTTTAGTTGTCAAAGTTAACTCTGATGCTCAAATACTCAGAAGGCTGCCAGATAACTTCTTGATTAAAACCAAAAAATGGCTAACCAGATTACTAGCCCACTGCCCACTGGTAATGGGAATTGAACCCTATATACCTGAGCTATCGCCTAAAGAATTAAATTTCTGATCATGCCCTGAGTTGATGACCATGCATGCTATCAATTCTGAGCTTTAGCTTTATGAAAAACCCTTCTTTGGTCACAAGTACAGATACAGTAATGGTGGGAGATAAATTGGCCAATGTTTGACATTAATGGTGGGAGAAAGAAATATGACGGCAACATCCTAAAAGGAAAAAGAAAATAAAAAGATTTTCACCTCATTCGCATCTTTATAACTGCTTAACTCATCCTTTTTAGGCCAACATACTTGCCAACACCTGCAAATCAAGCAAAGTCAACCAATTGTAATTACTCTCTGACCCGTTGGTGAAGTAATAAGGCTTTGGGTTGCATGATGGATTGAACAAATGAGAGTTACAAGTAGAAGCATCTGCGTATTGCAGCCAACTAAGATAAATACCAATGTACAGACACAGAATTATATTAGGTCCGAGCATGCTGAAAGGCTGTGATTCTCATGCACAGAAAGAAAAAAAGAAAAAAGGCATGTCTTCTCACAACTGTCAAAAACACAAAATACACTTAACTAGTGATAAAAAGGTACAACAATCCAGTATATTCATTTGAATGTACATTATTCTGCATTCTTACCCGATGCAAATTTGACTCCACCTCCCAAAAGGTGACATTGTTTAGTATTCCACTTGCTACATCAATATATAAGTCTCTCCATATCTCTTGGGAACTCTCTTAGAGCCAAGATTAAGTGAATACACAAAAGATAAAAGTTTGGGGTTATGAAAAGTCAAAAGAACCCAAATTTTTCATGATGGACTTATGTTTTGTCATTTGACTAATTTGAAGAGCAACTTAGCGGCTACATCAAGCAAGTGTTTCTTTTTATTTAGTTCTCATCTAAAATTTGTAACCATAGTCTTTAATGATGACAATGGTTATTACCAAACAGCCATGCCTTGCATAATTTAGCTGCATTGACAGAAAGATGCATGCAATTGCAAACCACTAAAAGAACTTTGACCGGGGGGGGCAAAGCTTTGTTGAATTTTGAACTCTAAGAAGATAAGTTCAAACAAGAAACTACAACCTTTCTCATAACTCCATTAGAATTTGTTAGTCTTTCTCTAAGTATGACGTTGAAAAATGCTTCTAGGCATTGGAGAAATGGAGATAAGTTAGTCCAAAGTATATGAAAACTTATTTACAATTGATTTGAAATAGAAAGGATTATTGCAGTTTCCATTTCTTGGATTGTACAATGTTCAGCAACTTGAAAGGAAGTGCATGGAGAAATCATCCACTTAAGTAGACAACATTTTGGGACATAGAAGAAAGGAACACAAAATAAACATATGAGTGAGAAGGACGAACCTTTCCTTCCCCAGACGGCGGGCAAGCTCTTCAGCCAATGCTTGGCCTGGTAAATCACCATCAGTTGCCAGCACAATCCGGGACGCCTGAAAACATATAAATTAAAAAATAGAAAGGGAATGAGCAATGACATTAGGAACATATCTTTTGCTTAGTGTTCTCAGTTTAATGCAAGCATCAAGACTACCAACCTTCTCCAAGCACTCATTGCAGTTCCACAGGTATGAAAATCTGGTATCCTGTCTTCAGGTGCAAGAAGAAATATTAAGCTGGAAATATAATCCTAGATATCAAATAATTTTAAAATAAGTGGTAAACCACAATGGTAACACTATGTCAAAACACTTATGACACACCTCTTCCAGTGGTAGCAGTTCTTTGGATGCGATGCCCTGTGGTGCACCATTAGGAACACTGACACAGTTGGGAAATCCAGCTTCTTCCACTGAAAGCTTATCTATTTCACCTTCTACCTTTGGTCAGCAATAGAGTATCACATCTAGTCAGCAGCCAGAAATACATATCTGAGAAAGAAAAAGTTTTGGAACTTACAATGATGATCTCATCTGCTTCTCTTACATCATCCAGTCCATATAGTACCTTATCTGCACCCTTCTCCTGGCAATTGAAAGTAGAAGTTGATTAATAAAGGCACAAAGAAAATAAGGAAAAATACTAGCTTCTCTGTTCAGACTATATCAAATTTTCCTTCAGAAAAATCAATGGTACTGAAAACAGCAGACACTGACTGGAAGCTTGAAAAAACTCTTAAATTGACATCACAAAAAAAACTGTTCAGAAACGTTTGTCCAGAGGATAGGCTAAAGTTATTCAAAAGAGTCCCAAACCCAAAACCCAAAAAGGAGGGACCAATTTTTATAATTTTGATGAATATTACCACAATATAATTGTGAAGTGTCATATGTATTAGCATGACAAGCAATCCCCTTCTTGTTGTAAGATACTAAACTGTTAATTTCCGCCCAAGGACACAATATCTTTTTTATTAAAAGGAATTTGAAGCTAAAGAATTTGCTCGTCCAGAAACTTTTGCAAGACCAACTTTAGCTTAAGAAATGGAAGCATGCATTGCATATAGTTAAGCAGTAATGGCACATTGTGTTTTCACGTACTTCCCCATTACTCCATGCAGGCAGTTAGGGTTATAACTTAATGAACAAATTTACCTGCCAAAACCTTTTCTCAAGGGTCCTGTACTTGCAGCCAATGAGCATACCATTCCGCCTATAAGTGAAGGCAATGATGATCTGCAATCACCCAAATATTGGCACGTTATTTATATCTCTACGACTCTACCCATGATGCAGCCATAAAATATTACTTTCCAGTTTCAAAATGAGGTTAATGATCAGATTATCTACCATGATCTTCATGTTTCTTGAGTCTTACTTGCTTTCCAAGTTAGTGAGACTTATGAACCTTGTCATAGTTCATTTGTTCTTTGACACAAATTTTAGCCATTAAACAGCCCTGAGATTTAGAAATTTATTCTTTCTCTTATATATTTTAAGTCAAAGCTTGATCAATCCGTTGCCTTGCTGTTCTCATGTCAATGAGTCAATCTTCTCCTACAAATAAATGTGTTTACCTTGAACTCTTAGTTGGAAAGAGAGTGTGCTAAAAGAGAAACAGAAGATTCTCAAAGTTGTAAAGTTACCCTTGTCTCAAAAAAAAAGATTCTCAAAGTTGTAAAGCTAATGACTTCAGAGCATTTTTTCAGAAGTTCATTCTTAACACATAACTGAGTATTGTCCTACTCCTACGCATGTTAAGCAACTTAAAGAAAATCTAAAATATGCATTGGTATATGAACGCCAAGAACATTTGGATGCGCAGAATTAATTTACTTCTTATTAGTAATCAAAACCATTTGGACGAACAGAATTAAGTTTACTTCTTATTGATAATCAAGTTATCTTACCTGATCAAAAAAAAATTACTACTAATCAACAGCTCTACCAAATAATAATGAAATAACACTGTCCATTGATATCAGGAGTGCCCAGAGCATTTGGATGCACTGACTTAATTTTACTTCTTATTAACCATCAAAAACTCTACCAAACCATAATATTGTCTGACCTGATCACCAGCCATTTGCATGACATGATTTCTCTTCAAAGTATCCTTTGATATCATCCTCTTAGAAAAATATGTAGTCAGCTGTAATACATCCAAAAGTCATAGGCAATAAACAAAAAAGGGCGTCTTGTATCATTTTATTGCGCTACAGAATCAGTTTCTTTTTGTTAAAATCCCTATAAATTTGATTGTTCTAATTAGGCCTAAATGTAATTATGCTCATAATAATGAATTTATCAAATCATAACATAAGAACTATAAATTCCCAATCAGCTGCTTGAGAGAATCAAGAATTCACCTTGGAAGCACTACGCGAATATGCATAACCTAGACCGTATGGAAGGAACGAACCTAAATTTTGAGGGGAAGACCAATGCTCTCCATTGTGTCAACTTAAATGTTTGCAAAACATAGCTTTGTAGAGTACTATGCAAAATGCAAAAACAACAATATAATTGATTCCTCATAGTGTATGTAGGAGCGTAGTACCTTTTAGAAGGCGGTACTTTTGTTAATAATATTTACTTACTTCATAAAAATTAAAGAAAGGGTCATCTTGCTCTAAGATGGTGTTTGGATTAGCCTTTTAAAAGTAGCTTACAAGCTAAAAGCCATAAGTTAAGAATAACCAATTTTTAGCTTTTAGCTTATTATTTGTACTTTTTTGGCCTAAAAGTAAGTGCTTAAAAGGACTTTTTATCTTTCCCAAACACCACAAAAATGAAAAAATAAAACAATCTTAAAACCAAAAGCACTTAAAATAAGTCAATCTAAACACCCTCTAAATCAAGCTTAGAGATTAGGGAATGCATTGTTGAAAATCTGTTGCCCAGTGCTAAATATTAGACTATGCAATGCTAGCCATCAGACTTAGTGTATCCATGGCAAAAGAAAGTTTCCTTACCATATCACCTAATGGCTCTAACTTCAAGCTTTCCTCTGTAAGTATCCGAGGAAAATTCATTCTGCCAAGTTGATGGACCCCATCAGATGCCGTACTGTTGTGTGGGATCTGTGTTCATAATTAATATCCAATGAGGTGATTTAACTTCTATCTCTCAGAAATTAATGTAAGCAACTTTTAAAACCATAAATTAAACTACCTGGCCTGCCCATCCACATTCAATATTGAAACACCTCCATAATGCAGAATTCCTTGATGACCACAAAATCAAGTTTGAAGAACTCTAGTTGCTTGTAAAAGGAGATCATCATTGAACATGAGAACTATCGTACCTTTTCGAGGACATATGAAATGATAAACACTTTCCCATTGACCGACCACCTTTGCACTGTTTCAGAAGAGACAAATAAATACAAAGATATAGAGAGAAGTAAAAGAAAATGAATGGGGCTCATATCTAGCTTAACAAAACAAAACAAACATATCCAAGTGTCCATGACAAACCGCAACTTATTTTTTTGTCACAAGAGTTAATTAGCAGAAACTTAAGGTTCCATTGTATAATTGGAAAACAAAGAAGCACATCATAAATGTGTTTACTCGTCTACTCCTTCTTATATATATATATATAAACAAACAGTTTAAAGAATTATGTTATAATTGAAGGCTATATATTCGTTTTCCCCGGTCTCTGTTACAAAGAGCGAAAAAGTTTACACTTTACACATAGCTATATCAACCTTGAAAACTGCATTTCACTTCATTATTTCTTATTTTTCATCTTGCATTTCCTCACCAAATTAGCAGTACAAATGCATGACCATGAAAAGAGAACAATTACCCAACACTCATTATTTCCTTTACTAGTGTGCACTTGCAGGTACAAATTCCAACTAGTAGATATCGCTACATATGATTAACAGATACCTACCACTTGACACTCATTAAAAGAAAAACTTAATTAAACCGAAAGAAACACCAAATAAAATGTCACATACCTTGGGACACATTAATCTTGTGTATTCTTCAGGAGTAACAGAATTGCAGCATATACCCAAATTTTCCACTTTCTCCTTCAGTTCAGCATAATCATCCACCTCCTTATTTTCATCTCTCCTCAAACTAGCTAGTAAAAGTTATTAAAAAAAAAAAAAAAAATCTAAGTAACAATAGATATACAAGCATTTGATTAGGAACTCTATGGAATACCACAAGGTCTAATTTTTTTTATTGTTCAAAGGTCAA
The DNA here is from genome assembly GCF_019186545.1 of Solanum stenotomum. Lineage (NCBI taxonomy): Eukaryota > Viridiplantae > Streptophyta > Magnoliopsida > Solanales > Solanaceae > Solanum > Solanum stenotomum. The sequence continues at coordinate 28,074,601 of NC_064293.1, read as the reverse complement.
AAAAAAAAAACTTACAAAGCTGTGTAAAGAGCTCAAAACATGGAATCACCCTCTAGTTTTAAAAAAAATTGAAAAATATCTTCATAAAAAATGGCTCCCCCAAATACCCAACTTTTGTATCAAAATTAATTTTGTTTATGACCGAGGTGTCCTGCCAGCTTTCGAGCTGCTCGACTAATTTCACTGGATAGCAGCCACCTTCCGCCAGAAACAGGTAACTTTTGGATCAAAATTTGATTCACCATTTTGCCTGGTCAACAAAAATTCAGAAAAAAAAGGAAAATTGAAGCGAACCTGCAGTTATGAAGAGCCTAGTAGGAGTAATAGTAAGAAAACCATGACTGTTAGGCGAAAATCTTGAGATGAAAGTGTAGAGTGTAACAGGAGGAGCTCTAAAGACAGTTGCCGCCAAGCCAATAAGCATTTCAAGAGTTTTAAGAGAGCTCTCAAAAACCCCTTACGCCATTGTCGCCTCTTTTAAGTTATCCCAACGCTCACTCTCACTCGATTTTTTTCTGTTCTCTGAGATGACCAACATACCCTTGGCTTTGGTTTTGTACTCGTTTACGTAATGTTCATAATGTATCATATTGTAATAAATTGTGTTGTGTTTATTTTATATTATGTTTGGATAAATTGTACTGTCTTTCATGTTACAAAATCTCAAGTATCAAAATAGTGTAAAGAATTAAAAAGGATTATTAAATAATAAGTAGAGATAAAACAAAATGAGAAAAAACATAAGATAATGATGCGATCAAGCTAAATTTTTGAAGGGTATTTTCATCTAAATACATGCACTAGCGGGAAGAAACTCGTGGCCTGTGATTAAGAAGCCTTTAGACGTCAACGTTACAGAAACAAATACAGTCAGAAATTTCTATAAGAGTAATGTTATGACAATATTTCATCGAATTTTTCTTCTTTTTGAATTGTGCTCCTTGTTATGTTCTCTAAAACAAACAGCGTTATTACAGAGAGGTTTGACTATACAAGATCCAAAGGTGCTGCTGGAATATTAGAAAACAAGGTTTGCTCAGCAACCATAATAGGTGGTAGTTAAAAAGTGATCAATAAATCAATCAACATTTCATGCTTCAGCTTGACTAACAGAAGGCAGGACCTTGCCAAAACAATAAAGCCCAGCTCAGTTGTAAACTAATCTAACTAACCTGTAACTGTAAATCAGTTTTTACAATTAGATGGAAGCAAATAAGTTTGAAAAATAAAGACCATATTTGTTGTACACTAGTGACATAAACTCAAGTTTGCTACTTTTATCAGTTGGTAAAAACGTAAGCAAGCAAAGAAGTAGTGAAGGCCGGAATGAGAGGTCATATGTAGTATACAATCTGATGACACTACTTGCTAGGTCTCCACTACAAGAACTAGTCATAATGTGTTCTCCCTGTATGGAGATATGTCAGGCACTTGCATTTGCAGAGGCAAGATTGCATCTTCAGAGTTTCTCGTAAGATTTACTTTTCTGTGCCAGTTGTAGCATCTCCATCCATGCTATTCTTCTTTTTCTTTCCATCACCATGTCTGGACCTTCTAGGTGCTTCATCCTCACTCTCGCTTTCATCATTTCTAAAGCTGTTTTCAGTTTGTGGAAAATGTACTCCTTCATCTGGTCCACCAACTGAGCCTGCAATCTCTTGACCCCTACCTTGGTCTGGACCTGAACTGAATCTATCGTTCCTTTCATTAAAAGGAGCTCTCTGATCCTTTTTGACCCGAGGATTTTGAGAGGGCGGTGGTGTGGGTGGAATAAATGATGGATGCATTCCCATTGGTCGACCACCTCTGGGTGGGCCAGGTGCTCCAGGACCCATTCCACCCATGAAAGGGGGCCTTCCTGGACCCATCATCATTCCAAATCCACCAGCAGCTGGAGGACGGCTGTGAAACATCATATCACCAGGGAATCGAGGGCCAAATGGTCCAAAAGGTCGGCCACCCATTCCATAAGGATCAGGCATAGGAAAACCATCAGGTGTCATTGATCCATAAGAAAATCCATCACTCATCATGCCAGGAGGGAAGCCCCGCATCCCTGGGAAAGGCCTGGCACCACGTCCAAAAGGAACTAGAGGAGGCCATACGATTCCCCTACCCCTTCCTCTGCCCAAAGCAGCTGGTCCAAAAGCTTGGCCAAAGCCCTCATCCTCCTCCTCCTCTTCACTTTCTTCTTCTTCCTCTTCTTCATTGTCTTCAAAAGGTACGATATCTGGGTTCTCATTCCCATTATCAGGGTTTACTCCCTTTGCTCTTTCCTCCTCTCGCTTGGATTCTGCAGCTAGTGAGACTGCCTGAAATGCAATAATATATTGTCCCATTAGAATTCTGTACAGAAAGTTCAACTACATTAGGAAGCAATTCTTTAAGTTCCCATAGATACTATGTCAAGTGAATGTACACATATACATACACATCGAAAACATTTATATATATATATGTATATATAACATACATATATAATGTATATGTACACAGTATGTGTGTGTACACCATGTGGTTTCCTCCATCAACAGTCCAACTAGATGCTCCATAAATTACCAAAGAGCATAGTTAAGGTGAATGGACCAATTGCACCCAAATTTTGGAATTTCAATACAACATATTTGAATGCACATAAGCAGAAAAGCAGTAGAACGAACTCACTATCAAATCAAACTAAATAAGTACTAGACTATGTGCGGGGTTTTTTTCTTTCTAAAAAAAAAAGTACAGAACCTATCATGAAAAGAAAAAAAAAACGAATAAGCAATTACCTCTCCACGTAAGGATCTATTTCAACTATTGCCTACATTACAAGCCAGAAAAGATTCTTAACTATTGAAATATGTGTCATACAACAATTTACCAATGTATACCAGTTTTATAGTACTAGTTCTAGTTGAGACATCATTTTTGTGAACCCACATTTGGAGGAACAACATTTACAGTGAGAGTAACAGGAAAACCCAGGTTAGACAGTTGCATTGAAAATAAGGGGAAGACCAGGTTCATTTTTTTTCCGAGACCAGGTTCGGTAGTTGTCCAACAGATCCAGAACTGTGTCCAAGGGATGACTGAATAGCAAGAAATGACTCCTTATAGCCAAACTCAATATAAAAATTCTTTTATTTTTCTTTTAACCAACAATTAAGTAAGACCTGAAGAAAGCTTTGGACATAAAAGATCAACCTTATAACATCAGAACAATCACCAATGAGATTTACTAATATATCACGTCCACAATCCCAAATGAATTACCATCTATTGAATGAAAACTGGTTTGATAGGAGAAAAACTGAAAAAGAAATACCATAAGTTCACTGTCTGGTTCCACATAGAGCAAAGAAGCCAACTGCTCACCAACAGAGATCTCTAATTCTTGACAATCTCTGCTTATCTGAAACGACGACAGTAGAAGGTGACTGAAAGTAATGATAGCACACAGCAAAGTTTAACATTACCAAACAAAACATGGAAGGAAATTTTGAACTTGACAAGTAAAAGTCCATCTCAGGAATCATAAGCAACTTTGATTGCAACAGTAAAAGAGAATGTTCACTTACAAGCTGAAAATTATGTGAAACAAACTTAGCACAGTTGCTCAACCAGAAACGCAACTAATATTCGAAGAAAGGCTATTTGGTTGGTTCATGTTCTTCAGAAGGGCAATTAGTCAATAATTAGTTTTTTTTTTTTAAACTTGGTAACTTTATTAGTCAATAATTAGTTTTAATAATATGAAAGTTTGTGGCCATCAAAAATAGTATTAAAGCTTGTGTGCTATACCCATGGCATTAAAAGAGGTTGTGGGTAAAAGATAAAGTATCTTACTTGAGAAACATTTTCCTTTTTTCTCCTTTCAACAAGAAAAGAAAAGTACCATTGAGAAGGATAGTATAAAAAGGCTCAACATGTCCTCAACCTAAAAAAGAGCTGCATAGATTTGGAAAAAAAAGCCCTCCTCATATCTTGTTAAAGTCTGGTCTGGGCAATGTAAAAGAATCTACTTCAATTGAAATGCCCTTAGGCAATCCCTGGAGCGTTCTAGCTTTACACCACATAGAGAAGAGATGGATCAATTGAAATATTACAAGAAAATGGCCTTCAAACCTTCTGGCATCCTCTTCACTCAAAGGCAGATTGAACAGCATGTAAAACCTCTCTTCCGAGAATATAACATCTTTGTGTAACCAAAGCCCCATGTTGAATCGTTAAACACTAGCTGAGGTATAATAAAAGCACAAAAGATCATCACAATCCTAATAATTTCATCCAGACTCACCTTGCAAAAGAGCAAAGCCAACATAAGTGAGAACGGATCTAATTTCTCTTTTGGCACATAATGCACAACTGGGAGTTATGAATTTGTGAGATTGTTTAATTGCAATGGACCATTTGGTGCTAAGAATTCATGGAGAAAAACAAAGCAAGTGGCTTTTTTTAAACTAGTAAGTTTGTAGTCTTCAGCATTAAGGATATGCTGGCCACCACAAAAAAGTTAAACTACAGACTCCCTATCAGATATATAATATATAATCTATTCAGTATCTTCTATACATAGCTGTTTACACCAAAAAAGTAGAGATACAATACAATTCCATTCAACTTTATGAATGGAATTGGACCTATCTTAGAAACATCTGGCATTTCTCTCCCTCCATACTGACCACCATATACATGAGGGAATCAATCTCCGCCATCTCTTAATGCTGTGGCCAGCATACCCTTAATGCTGATGAATACAATTTACCAATTTCAAAAAAAAAATAAAAAAATCTCCACCATCTCTTTTGGCTTTTTTTAACAGAATTTGTGCTTGAAAGAAACGCAAGGGAAAAGGAGACTCCTCAGATAGGCACTAGAATATAATTGAACCGCATCTCACCTCCATCATTATGTAGAATGTAATTCTATGGCAATTTAAAAAATCTATCCAAAGATAATAATTTTCGGTTTATCTATATAACCATGGTATTTTATGTTTACTTTCAACTTCATGCTGACCCACATAATTCGACTGGCAATACACAGATTGATCTTCCAATTATTCTACTAAAAGCACTATGCTAAGGCTGGCTACTATTCCCCTTTTTTCCCCCTCAAAACAGTACGAGACTTCAAATTGCAGAGCATCAATTTTGATGAAAAGAATAAAAGTTATTTCACCCGGGAAACCCAAACCTCAAGGTCCTAAGGTCTTCCTCATTGTCAGAAAGACTGTTTGTAAGTCGAAGAAACTCTGGTGGAGTTGGATAGTCTTGCTGAAATGCAAGAAGTAAGGATAACACTTGACAAAAGCAACTTGTGGGGATTCTGACTTGACTAATCAATGGTTCTGTCAGGCCCATCAAGGCTTCAAGCTGAAGTCCACGATGTATCTACTAATGAAGAATTTTGCAAATTATAACAGTGTTCTAGCATAACAGAGAACTACATGCAAATACCTGTCCTGATCTATAAATTGTCCATTATAAATCAATCTATGTCATCGGCATGCTCAGAACAGCCACAGATGGAATTTTATAAAGTGAGTAGATTCATTTAAAGGCATCAAGAAGATGCAAGCTTTACAAGTAGGATAGATCAGCTAAGCTCACAAAAATAATGATTTGTAGCTTCCTAAACTGTAGAGCTAAAAAAATCCAAGAAACTAAAATTTTGAATATGTCAAATAATCTCTGAGTAAAGGCTTAAACATACCTTCACAGGTAAGTTCTCATTGTATGGATTCCTCAAATGACGAGTTTTCTGGAAGGACAGTTCACAGAGCTGCACTTTAAGCCTCAGAGTTAGTTCATGTATGCAAGCAATTGATATTTAAAAAAGAAAAACAGAAACAAGAGAATCAAGTAATCAGTGAACTTTAAGCCATAGATTCACGCAGAGGTGGATCAAACATATAGATACTACGGGTTCAACGTTGAAAGTAAGGGTTTAGATGAACCCGATACTGTAATGGTGGATCCGTCCCTTAGTTCATGTATGCAAGCAATTTCGTGATGAAATCTTTAAAAGGGGGAAGAAAAAGAAGAGAAGTGAAGAGCCTCTGCCACTGGTTGATATTAGGTAAGTGTTAGAGTTGGGAAAATGATTAGAAGTCCTCAAGTGAAAAGAAAGGGCAACAAAAAGAAAAAGGATTTTTCTCCTAGGATACTTGAATGCATAGAGTTCATCAGTTTAAATTGCAACAAGGTAAGAGGCATGACCAACTACAGCAGTGAGCAAAACAAATCATTGATCAAGGTACCAATGTACTTATCAGATTAATCCTACAGTATTGACAGAAATTAAAATAGCAATTCATCTAGTAGATGGCCTCCATAGCTGGAACCTGTAAATTGCATAAGTTGTGATGCTAATTAAAGATACATGGAACGGTTCAAGCTTAATAATTTACATAAGGCAGAGGTTCTGAAATACATTTTGTTCTCATGTAACAGAAAATTTGGAGTTGAATAATTGGTTGCACAGACTTTTGACTCATGCAACTAGTTCAACTGTCACCTTTCTAGTCTAATAACTATAATCACAACAATCAACTCTCAACAAGTCCTACAATTTAAAAGAAAGGAGGACTAAGAGACAGAAAGAGCTAAATATTAGTCTGCTGAAAACATTTCAGAAATTTGAGACAGAAAAACTTCTTTTAACTAAGCGGGAAAACTAAATATCGTGAAATAGGACAATCTCCTACTATTGCCAATTTGCCACCAAAAGAGAAACTAACAAACACAAATGTCCTTGATAGAAATCAAAACATAGAAGTAAGCCCACTACACTACAAAATGCGCAACAGGTATAGATGGTTAACTCTAGGAATACATCTATTGAGACAAAATGTGTAGGCTTTTCACTAGAAGGAAACATACCCAAGTTCAAAGTGTAAATCTCGAAAGAGAGATAATTTCGTTCTACCCTTTTAGGTTCTTGATAATAACATTCACCCCCTTTGTCTTATGAAAAAATTCGCGAGCTACACCTGCTATCATAACAGACCTACAATAGTGCAAACTGACCAAAATGCACCACTTGTTATTTTCATTAAGTTGACTGATTACTCTTTTTTTATGATGAGGTTGACTGATTATTTTTGTTAGAATAGGAAAAGGTATATACAATCCAACTAAGAATAGGAATAGGAATAGGTATAGTATATAGTTTCCTATTTGGTAAAGGATTGTATCGTAGTGTCTATAAATAGGGTCTCTATGTAATATTGTAGACACAACAATTCAATAATATTCTTCTTCAATATTTCTCACAATTTTATAGAAGGAAATTTTGCTCATTATTTACTTTGCCCACTTCCAAGATAAATAGAAAAGCTAGTGTGATTGAAAAGCATGCAACGGAAAAAACTAATAACGTAGTTAGTAGAAGATCACATGGTCAAAAAACCTTTGTTGAGCTCAAATGTCATGCGAACAGCTTATGTCATAACCAGAAACATTGAGGGATATAAGTGGACTCACTAATCCTCTCGAAATACATATCATACATTCATGAAATAGCTTCCAATTTACATTTACATAAATCAGAAAAGAGGGGCCAGATATCTTTTCTTGCCACCTCACCTCTACCTTGTCCAGAATCTAATAAATTACAAGGAAATATTTTGCTGACAACCATGCAAGGCACCTGAGCAAAGGTAAGAATAGAAAGAAAGAAAGAAATACTAAAAAAAACAGGTGGGGAAGGTAAAGAAATCAAAAGGACCATTTTAATATGAAGAGAGAAATCAAAAGTACCTTTAACCATTTCACTGAAAAATTCCGTCCATAATGTGCAGTTCCATGTTCATGCTTCCAATTTCCTCCTTTAGCAGCACCACCAATTCTAGATGTCATTTTTGCAAGACCCTGACAAACAGTATACATGTTGAATTCCATGAACTAGTCTTAAATTAATGACATATTTCTTTCATTTCTGATGAAGATGACACATTCCTTTCATCACAACACAAGTTACAATCAAACTATGCATAGTTAAATCAGTAAGATTTTTAACCTATACTCTTCATGGGATAGGTGAAAAACAGACAGATTTTTAACCTATACTCTTCATGGGATAGGTGAAAAACAGACTACCTGAAAATGCCTAGTCCGATTGACTGAAAAAATTAGAATGACATTTTCCACAGAGTCGAAAGCTTCATTTAGTTTAGCCTCATTGCTTCGTTGAGTTGCCCAAACTCCTTGTTGTACTGACAATTCAAGATTCTCACGGTTGCAGCTTTTAACTATAAAGTACCTAATACCATGCAAGGACATCAGATAAGCATAAAGAGAAAAATAGAGATATGGATTATAACTGTTCCTTTTTCACATATAAATGTCAAGAGGGAAGGTGATACTATAGGAACACAATTCTTGAGTAAGGTAAGGTAAATACCATGTTTAGTTCAACATGGCGTAGGGCTCAAACCTATGACCTTAAATCCTTAGTCACAAGTCCCTCAACCTTTACCACTTGAACTAAACCCTGGGGGGGGGATTTAAAATTTTCACAGCAATTTTTTGTGTTCTCATTTGCTCAAAAAACTAAATATGACACAGAAAAGACATTGGAAACACAAAAGTTATAAAAAGACAAGAAGAATTTATCCGGTGTATTAAACAAAGATACTGGAGTATCCAGGAATAATAATACTAACAATGATTTGATAATCTATGACACCGAAAAAAGTAGGAGACACCAAGTTAGTAATGACCCTTTTCTATAAGCTTTCAAATATTTTTTATCACTTTGTTTAATTTTTCCTTCTCTTCTTTTTGTTGGGGGGTGGAAAATCCAGCAACCTATAAAAGATAAAGAGGCATTCAGCATATGTGACAAGATCAACTGCTCCTTTTACTTCCTGATCAAGACTGAACTTTTATGTTTCTAAAAATTGAATAACAGAGCATTTGTTTAATTTGTCAAAAGTCAAGTGAATCATTGGAATATTGTGCAACACATACTTGATAATGGTCAAGGAGTTTAAACATGGAGAATAAAAGAAATTTGGTGAAAAGCAGAATACAACAGGAGGGGGTAGATATTATAGTTTTGATGGACACAAAGCTAAATGCAGTGGGGGATTATATACAACAATCAGGGGGGAATAGGTGGATGGGGGGAATATGGCTGGAAGCGATTGGCAGCAAAGGTGGAATTTTAGTTATGTGGAACAAAAGATCATGGAAAGGGGAGATGGTGGAATATGGGAACCAATCAATTACTTGTAAACTATGTGGAGTTAATCAAGAACTACTTGGTTTCTCACAGCAGTCTATGCAGCTTATGAAAGAAATGAAAGGATGGAGTTATGGGAAGAATTAAGAGCTATGAGGAGTCTGTGTGAAGGACCCTGGGTAGTATGTGGGGAGTTCAACACTACTAGGTTTCCCTCCGAGAAAACCAATTGTGTCAGGCTTTTTGGAGCCATGACCGATCTGTCCAGCTATATCAACGAATTGGAGCTGATTGACCCCCCCCCCCCCCCCCTTATTTCCGAGAAGGGGCAAACTATAGGAATGCCTCTAGGATTGACAGATTTTTGTACTCATTCCCATGGGATGAAATGTTCCTTCAAATTAGGCAATGTACCCTGCCTAGCTTGGGGTCTGACAATAACCACATTGCCTTGACATGTGGGAATAAGGTCTTCAAGAGATCTTATTTCAAGTTCCAAAAGTGGTAGCTTAATGAAGAGGGTTTCAAAAGTAAAGTTCATAATTGGTGGAGCTCCTTTGAAGTTTCAAGAAGACTGGATTACAAACTAGTTACTAAGTTGGGGCTGCTTAAACAGAACTTAAGGAATGGAGCAGAGAGAATATGGGGAATTGGAAGGCAAGGAACGAGTAAATTTTGAGTCAGAAAGGGGACATGGAAGTTACTCAAGAGTCTAGATCTCTTACTGATTATGAACAGATACTAAAGGTACACTTGGCCATGGAATATGAGGAGGTGGCCAAAAATGAAGGAATTTTTTGGAGATAGAGGTCCAGAATTCAGTGGATCAAGAATGGCGATAAAAATTCAAAATGGCTACAGCTCACAAAAGAATCAATACCATTGAGTCACTAATGATTAATGGAGAGTTCTCTTCTGAGCCAATGGAAATCAACAGCTCTATTGTGGATTTTTACCACCATCTGTATAAGAAGGTAGAAAAATGGAGACCCTCACTAAATATTCTTAATGTACAGAGAATAACAGTGGAGGAGCAGAGCTAGTTATCTAGAGAATTCAGTGAGGATGAGGTGATAAAAGGGATAACATTGTGTGCTTGTGATAAAAAACACCTATGGTTAAGCCATGCCCTTTTTTCAGGCATTCTGGGAAACTATGAAGGAGGATCTGATGCAAACCTTCCAAAACTTTCACTGCCACCAAAGTTTTGAGAAGAGTTTCAATGCCACCTTTATGGCTCTAATTCCAAAGAAAATGGGGCAAATGATCTAAGAGACTTCAGACTCATTACTGGGGTTTATAAAATAATTGCCAATGGCAGAAAGGCTAAAGAAGGTGACAGACAAGCTAGTCAACAAAAATCAAATAGCTTTCATTAAAAGGAGACAACTAATGGATGCAGCTCTAATTGCTAGTGAATGCATTGATACTAGGATTAGAGGAGATGTACCAGGGGTAATGTGCAAACTGGATATTGAAAAAGCCTATGACCATCTTAATTGCCTGATCAACACTCTTAGACAAATGGGTTTTGTCCCTACATGGCTCAAGTGGATTGAGTTTTGAATTAAAACCACCAGGTCCCGCTGGTTTTTTTTTCCTGCTGAAAGAGGACTTAGACAATGGGACCCTTTGTCCCCTTTCTTGTTTATCATTGCTATGGAAGGGTTGGACAGTCTAATGAGGAGAGCTTCTCTAAACAACTGGATTAGGGGTTTCAGAATCAAAAACAAGGCTAATGAGATAGTGGAAATGACTCATTTATTGTATGGTGATGACATAATAATTTTTCGTGAAGCAGAGCAAGCACAACTTTGTCACATCAAAATAATTCTAGTAATTAACGAGGCATGCTCTGGACTAAAGGTGAATTAGAAAAAAAAGTAGCATTTTTCCTATTAAAGAGGCCCAACAGATTCAATCTTTGGCTAATATATTGAAGTGCAAGATAGAGAGGCTACCTACAGTTTATCTAGATTTGCCACTGGTGCTAAACATAAAGCAATTCGCATCTAGGATGGTATAGTAGGAAAAATAGAGAAGAGACTGGCACATTGGAAATCCCAATATCTATCCTTGGGAAAGGTCACTTTGATCAACTTTAGACTCTTTGCCAACATATGTGCTGTCATTTTTCCCATTCCCACCCAGCAAGGTAGTCAAAGCTATAGACTTGTTGAGGAGAAATTTCCTTTGGCAAGGTAACAAGATTAAGAAGAGCTTCAACTTGGTTAAATGGATGGCAGTTCAGTAGAGCAAGATATATGGGGGTTTGGGAGTAAGAAACCTAAAGCTACACAACAATAGCTTACTTACCAAATGGTTGTGGAGATACAACTTGGAAGATCAAGCTCTATAGAAAGAAGTCATTCAACACTAGTATGGTCAGGAAGGCCAATGATCCTCGGAAGAAGTGACGAAAACATATGGTGTGGGAGTATGGGGGACTACAAGAAACCTATGACTGGCTTTCATCAACAATGTAAGGATAAAGGTTAGCAGAGAGAATAAGGCTTTGTTTAGGAAGGAAGACTGGATTGACCAAAGGTCCTTCGAAAATTTATTCCTGGGTTGTTTTCTATTTGCCTGAATCTTAATAGCAAAATACAAGAGGTTTGGTCTCCACAAGGACGAATTTGCTTTTTAGGAGATTTAATAATGACTGGGATATAGAGTGGGTATTGGATATGCTAGCTTTGATTGGAGACTTTCTTGGCACAAATCCGAAAACAGATGAATTGCTATGGAGGCATCATATTGATGGTCAATTCTCTGTGAATAGAATGTATAAAAGGGATCTAGCCACAATTGCAGGGAAGAAATCAGGGTCATGGAGTGCTATTTGGAAGAGTGTAGCCCCTACTAAGGTGAAGTGCTTCACTTGGTTGGTAACCAGGAGAGCTTGCCTGACACATGATAAATTTCAAAAGAGGGGAAGAATTATTGCCTCAAGATGTTATCTTTGTAAAGAGGCTTTAGAAACCAACAATCACATGTTCCTCCATTGCAAAGTAACAACACAAGTATGGGCTCTATTCACCAATTTAGGCTAACCAATTTAGGCTAACCAATTTAGCTAGCCTAAATTGGATTATGCCAGAACATACAGTAGACCTATTAAGTTGTTGGGCCAGAAGGGGAGGTAGTAAGAGCCAAAAAGGTGGTGGAGAACAGTACCAGCTTGTATTTGGTGGATCATATGGAAGGAGAGAAATCAGAGAATTTTTGTAGGGTTAAAGAATGCGTTATAGAGAAGATTAAGTGGAAAGTAATTATCACTTTAGGTTTTTCGTGTAATGCAATAAACATAGAAGAAGAAATTCAACTAGTGGATTTCATAGGAGCTATGTAAGTATTCTTGTTTTCTCTTTTTTGTTGTTTCTATGTAACTAACACTTTTGGAGGTGGCCAGCATAGCCCTTATGCTGCGGTATACAAAGTTACCAGTTTCCAAAAAAATATTTATATATATTCTAGATGAGTGCATCATTGTAGTGACAGTTCTAGGAGTTCACTGGGTCTAAGATGGTCCCAACTCTCTGGAGTATCTAAAGGGCTCTACAGCCAGTTTTCACTAATTGTATAATTAGTAGTAATAACTAAAAAATTTCAGTGCACATGCTCTTAAAAGTTAAAACCAAAGTATATACTTCTTCACTAAGTTTCATCACAAGTTTGGAGGAAAGTATGGTTGGTGCATCACCTGACCCACCCAGAAGAATGATCCAATGTCCTTTAGTCTGTACCTAAGTTTTGGGATTTTGATAGCTTTGATAAGATTTTTATGTTAAGAGTTATCTTTTGGATCACTCTGACAAAGTTACAACAGCTAAATAATGACTTTGAATTAGCTTCCGACTATGAGACTAGACAGTGGGGATGAAAGGTTGTGAAGAAGAATCAACGCCCAATGGTACCATGACCATCAATTGGCTTTGCAAGCACTAGAAAGAAGAAAAAGAAACTCTCCTCATCACAATTAGGTCCAAGAATTCCTGTAGTTACACAAATCAATGGACCAACTTTAGCAGAAAAGGAAATAAGTACGCAAACACATAACCTATAGTCCGTTTCTCCTGTCGTTTTTTGAGGGAGGATGGTTTTTAAAATTTCACCGACATAGTAGGGTGCATCAGGGCTGTAAATTACCAGCCAACAATATATATATCATTTATAGCAGAACTCTCATAGAATGAGTTCACAATAGTTTGATTCAGTTCCTCAGGCATGCAGCAGAATGAAGAATAGAACAAAGGGAGTTGATAAACAACAATACAGAATAGGTGGAACCATTTATGATTCTAACAAGGCTCAGGATAAACAATTTACAGCTGACATGGACGACTCCAAATTATTCACCTATTTAAGTAGACTGACTGACTACATGACCTAAGTAAAGACCTTGAAACTCTGAACACACCTAGATGGTCCTTGAGGCAGGGGTATTGCAGCCTGATTTTGCTGGCTGCTGGGAAGGGTTTGTGTTTGAGTTGGGGCACCCTGATGTTGAGGCTGTTGAACTTGTTGTTGATGCGGCTGGTGCGGTTGGCCAATGGGTGGCTCTGCTGCTGTAGATTTCACTGCTTGATTCATTACATTAGGTACTTGCGGAATTTGAGATTTGTCTGCCTGAGTTGAATAATTTGTATTCCGATTTTGAAAAAACCTGTTTGAGTAACCATAGGATGTCAAATTCTGAATTCTCTGAAGAACTTCTACCACTGGAGGTGGAGGTCCAGGCAGCTTTGCATGTCTATATCGGCAATCAGGACCATTCGGACAAAATCCTAATTTATACCTGTCATTATAGAAATTACATCAAAAAACAGGTGATAATGTGCTACAAGAAAAAGAAAAAGCATGTATGGTCATCTTATTCTCTTTTCAATTACTTTTCTTTAGAGAAAGCAAATCAACACTCTTGATCTTTTTTATGACGGGTGTACGGGACAGCTCACGAAAACCTCGATTTTTCCACAGGGTACATACTACCTCCCACCAGGTATCATGCGACTCTAAACAGTCATTATCATTAAGCTCAAAAGCACCTACACCGTAATTAATGATGACACTGTTGTAGAATGACCAATGCCCACCAAAAGCAAATCAGCATAACTAAATATCAGGTGAGGATTGTGAAAAAAAAACATTAAACATCCATTTTTTTACTATGTTCTTGCACTTTTCTTCCGCTCAATTCTCCCAAAGTAACAAACTCATGCAGCTTATAACTAAAAAGTTCAAACGAAACTGGTATAAGTAAAAATACATGTCAAGAAATATCAAACAGATAAAGTAGATCCAATTCATTGCACACCAAGCAACTCAAAATGCATCAAATCTACGAACCTAATACTTACGAACCTAAAAGCTAGTAACCTAGGTTTAGATGTAACCAAATTCAAGCAGAGGTGCTAACTGCTGAGACCAAACACATAAGTCCCAAATTATCTCATCAGAGTATCTAAGTAAGAGTTTGAATCCAATCTAAATATCTGTGGTTTCCCTACTAGCATGTTGGCAATGCAAGTATGTAAATATACACCTTACCTTCCCCTTCCCCTTCCCCTTCCCCTTCCCATTCCCTCTACCCCTCCTCTAATCCACCGATTCACCACTGAACGGCACCGTCACTTACATTACACTCCCCCTCAACACAGACACAAACACACAAGGAAAACAGCATGAATTAAAACCATTGCAAAGAAGAAATCAGATCACGGAGAGAATCTCACATGTTACATTCTTTAATATCCTCATTGGTGTGCTTATAAACACAATCTTGTTCACGACACTCTCCATAGAGTCTAAAGAACCTGCAAACAGGCATCCGGGACTTATCATACTGGTGAAGGAAACCACAAGCATCACCTTTCATACACAACGACCGTAGCCAATGCCTGCAAACAGTCTGCCTGAAACTTCTACGATTACCACCAAATGAACCATCCCCTCCTTGCCCCACACTGCCGCCTGGAGGAACTAAGGCAACAGAAGCATTTGGGGCGGGACCGGTGGTGATGTGGCCTGCAGATTGAATTACTGGTACAGATGCAGTTGGATGTGTTGGCCCTGTATCTAAGCCACCTTCAAAATCAAAGTTTAATCCTCCTTCTCCATCATCCATTTTGAGTAGATTCTTCTCTGTTTGTCAATCAATCTTGATTTCTGGTTGAATTTGGGGTTTATGAAGCCACCAGGGTTTTTCAAGTTTTAACCCAGGGCTTTTGGTTGTTTGGCAGAGAGGGGAAATTGTTAGTATTGTTTTTTTTGGGAAGTAAATTATGCATTTGTATACACTATACACCACCTACTAAGCACAAATTAAATTTATTTATATAGTAATATAAGTTGTGTGAGGCTTATTATTTCATAAATTAGTGCATCAAGGAATTCTAAGAAGAAATAAGAGAAGTATTGATTTTGAACTTAGCGCAAATTATTAGTTTCGTTTTTAAAGTATTGGCAATCTTAAAAATATCTCTCTACTTGACTAATTAAAATTAGGTACACTCATGATTTGTCACATGACATAACAAATAGTCTCAAAATTTTTGTAGGAGTCTGGGATCTTAATAAAAAGTCAAGAGAAGTGTAAACTTGGCGAGAATTCAGGTTCAGTTAGTCAATAAAGGGGTATTTTTAAGGTTGTCAATAATTCGAAGATAAAATTAATAATTTGTGCAAAGTTTTAGGGATGTTTTCAATACTTCTTTTAAGAAGTAATTGAGAAGAGAAAAAAACAATTATTTAGTGTGTTACTTTATTGTTTTCAAATTATTTAATACTTCCAATATTTTTAATTTAGACTTTACACAATTTGATTGAAGAAAATGTTATTGAACTATTATTTTATTTATAACTCTGGTATATAGTTAGTTTCCACGAGTGTTTTTGTCTTTGTAGAAATTTGAGTGTAAATGTTATTGAACTATTATTTTATTTATAACTCTGGTATATAGTTAGTTTCCATGAGTGTTTTTGTCTTTGTAGAAATTTGAGTGTAAGACCTAATGGACCATGATTGATGAATTTTGAATCTAATATCTCACAATTCTCAATTCACTTCATTGATCTTTTAAGTGGAAAATGTCATTAAAATGATTGATTGTCATATAAAGAGAAGCGGTAACAATAACTAGTAATAAGTATAATTTACTTTGAGTAGCTTTATTGAAAGAAATAATTATTTATCAATAAAATCAATTTAAGTATTTAAAGTATTTTTCAATAAGGAAAATGACTTTCCTTACTTGTGTTATATCAAAGTCATTTTCTTATAACCACCTGGACTTTAGTTTTATACAATATTTTCTCCAACTAACAATCAAATATTATCATACATTATTCTTTTAGGATTCAAAACTTTCTTCAAAACACCTGCCAGAACAACTAAGTAGGGAAAACCCCAACATATAAGTTTAAACATTACCTCAAGCTCAGATGGAGATGAACTTGAGAACCTGGCCTTATTACATGGCAAAGAGTATTGGTAAGTAATTTTGTCACTTTCTATACTCCGTACATTAAACACTTGAGTCAAACTGAAGTGGTATTTTCTTTTTTAAAAATAATGAGCTCAACCTCGCCCCAAGTGCAGATAGATACTTTTCTGTTCTAGGGCATTTTTTCATTTCCCTGCTAGTAAAGATAAATTAGTTACAATCAAATATTTGGACCACTGCGTCAAATGATTATACATATAATAAATAGTGATTAGGGGTGAATCACATAAATGAATGGGCGTTCTGTCATCCAGTTCTTCATGGTCACCAATCAATACCCAAATCTCTTGAGGTGAAGAGTTTGTCAATGTACGTAATGACAGTCTCACACGAGGCGACATAATTTTGCATCTGCGTTCTTGCGGAGTCTTCTGAAATTAACAGAGAGAAACAACAAACTCATCAGGAAAATGAAAAGAAAAAAAAAAACACTGGAACAGGTGGGCGGACCTAGTATCCCAGATCTTAGCACATAGACTACAAGGCATTTGATATGATCCGAACCTCGGACAAGGATGGGTCATGAACTAAGAAAATGCCTCAGACATTGGATATTCTGGCCAATAAAAAGGCAACTATCATCTAGGCTGAGATAGAATGAGATGAACAACTATTAAGAAGAGCTTGTCAGCATACAAGTAAATCACAATAAAACGCACAATTTATTCCCTGGACAAAAAGTAAGTGCAAAATCAGTTCTGACCCCCCTTACCCAACAATTTGGAAGCTAAAACCAAATAAGGAAGTAAAGAAACAAGCCGGATAAAAAAATTCAGAGTTGTGTCATGAAGTCCTTCCCAAGTGTGTGATAAGTGAGGCAAACTAAAAAACTGATATTGAGTTTCGTGTCATAGTATATATAGGAGGAAGCTACTACAATCAGGATTACAATGTCCTAGAATTTCAGTCCATAATTCATTTTTAGCCCAAAACATATTGTGACATTAAGAATTTAAACAAATTACTCAACAGATTGGATAAAGCCAAACCAAGTGCACTTCAGAAAGAAAAAATAATGTATCAGAACGATGCATTAGACTCAAAAAGTTACTAGGTGAGTAGTTAGTTGAGTCAGAAGTATAGGAAAGAAGCTGAACTGCACACTCACCATCTTCATTAAGTTTGATCATCAGCTGTTGCCGGGTGGGAAGGGCATACATTCCTGCAGACACAGCTTTCCTGATGGCCCATCCATGGTATGGAGCAAACACTTGTGTATATGCTTTTGATGCTGGATCCTTCAAGGAATTCCCCCTGCCAAAGACAGCAACCAAATTTGAACATCAAATATGGATATTAAAACTAAAAACAAACATATCCGCTAGAAGAGGTCTGATAAGACTAGTTAGTAACTGATAACAAACACTTGATCCAAAAAAAAGTAACTGATAACATACAAATACATAAATCTCATAGTACTACAACAACAGTTCACGATATTTTCCTACTTCCGCACACCTAAAAAGAATTAACAAACAAGCGAAGTGTTTGAGTCATATCCATCTATTGCCAATTCAATCACCAGGACAGGTTCATGTGAATATCACCACCGTGTCAAACAACAATTGATTGCAGATTATAATAGAACTCCATAAGATTATGCAACTTCCACGCACCTTAAAATCAACGAGCGGGATAAAATTTAAAATTTAGTATCTGCAATTATACAAACATCAACCTATGATAATGATTCCTCAACCACAAAGTAGATTCATGTGAAGATCCATCACCTTAAGCAAAAAAAACTGTCACTTCTCACACAAAGAAAGGTGAGACACGCATGAACTGCTCTGGCACTGTCCTTCATAGATCATAAAATCTGCAAATAGGGTTATTTTGGGGAGTAGTCATGCTTCAAAGTGCTAGCATGAATTTCACTCCTACTCTACTCATTCCTCTCTTCAGAGAAGAAAATTACATATTATTGCTTCTTTGGCAGGAAAACTAGGTATTGATAAGTTCCTCTGGTCTACTATTTCCACCGTGATCTTCAAAGGCCCTCATGCTTCTAGAACCATTACACCAACAAGCTAGCAAACTGGTCAAACAACCAATTTTCCATGTACACCGTAGCACCAAAGTAGATGACCCCTCGCCCTCTGGCACCCTGATGTATACAAGCTGTCAAATGTAATATACCTTACAGCTTCCACGATCCAATCAAATGTTCCCTTGTTTTCTATTAAGACCTCTATTAATAACTAAAACGACTTTACCCATTATGTTCATTGAACATAACATTACATGACCAAACAATTTCGAGTAGAGAGAGACATCATACTTTAAGCATTAGCATTACTTGGAGAATTAAGATATTTTGTACAGCATGGAATACAGAATCTGTCACATTTTGGTCTTGGACACCCGAAAAAATCATATAAGGAAATGCACATGAACATGAATTGGAGCATGCCTAAACTCTTGTGGACCACATAACCAGATGTGTAGACTCTCCAATTTCCATCCTCAATATGTAAATAGAGGTACCACTCATCTGGACATAAACAAGGCACTTGATTTTGTATTTTGTATTTTGTATGTTGTAATACCCAAACTTTTCTTTTGAACTCAATATCTTAGGAGCCAAACATATAATGTTTTCTCGTAAAAGTGTCAACCACTTGCTACTGCACTACCCAGCTGCCTCAGACCTCTGGAATATGTTTTGTTGTTTTTTTGGTCTTTCCTGGGTAATGCCTTTCTCTATTAGGGATGCTCTTGAAAGTTGGAGTTCACAGGAAGTTGACAAAGCCATCAAGAGTATGTCGATGATCCTTCGTGCTATCTTTTGGTGTTTATGGACAGAGAGGAACACAAGATGTTTTGATGGAATTTCAACTTCTAGAAATCTTTTGCAAGGCAGATGTCTAGTTAGCCTTTTTAGTTGGTCCAAATTGACCCCTGTAAATAATTTAGAACTCTTCTTGGATTTTGTTAGCTCTATAGTTTAGAAAGAGGCTACACATCCTTTTCTTGTGAGATTAACTGATCTATCCTTGTAAATCTTGCATCTTCTTGATGCCTTTAAATGAATCTACTTACTTCATCAAAAAAAAAAATGTTTTCTCGTGTAGACACATATAGGACAAAATATCTTCTGATTTCACTCCTTCCAACTCATCATCCAATGGGCCAAAGCTTACTTTTATGTAGTTATAGAAAAGAAAGCCAACTTCCAGGAAGCCATACAGTAACAGCACAGTAACACATACACTCATTGCTAAACCCAAAAAGGCATTGCACATGTTGGTTTCAAGTCTTACTCTCGTAGTTCAGGACCTTCCGCTTTCCTTTCTAATGTGGGATTCTAAGACTACCTTTGGGTTAACTCCGACAGCTCGCCAGCGAGAAGCTTGTCAAACCCTTTGTTCCTCCCTCTTTACCCAACAACTCTGTCAAGGAATATGTTAGTGATGTTGGAAAACCCCATTGCTATGGCATATCTTTTTCTTTGTTACTAATAATATTATTTTCCTTTTTTTATAGTTTAGGCTACGGAGAAAAAGAAATAATCTTATATATGACACCACAATCTCTTGTTCTTTTGCTTTTTTGTACTCCTGGTTTCAAAGCTTATGTTTATAAGTCTACACTACTTGGGAAATAAATGAAACAACCAAAAATGTTAATTCTTTATTGAATTAGTGAACATTGAAAGTTCTGGAGTTTCTCACAATGAAATATTATTTCCAATCTACTCATTTGTGGGTCCTTCTTTCTTTTCATGACATAAACATCAAAAGTTATAGGTCCTTGTCAACAAGAGAAAAAAGAACATCAAAAGTTATAGCTTTTTCTTCACTCTGTTACAACAGATCTGAGACTAGAGCTTTCATGCTATTAGTACTCTTTGATGAAATGCTGGTTAGCTTAGACTTCCATGAGACTGTAAGCCTGAAGTAGAGGATAAAGCTTACAACATCAAGCAGTGATGTCGACAAAAAGATAGAAACACTGAAGTTGGAGGAACTTGCAACTGATCCATTACATGAGTGTTAGGGTCAGTGTTAGTAAAACCAATAGCTTAAAGCAATGAAGCAATGCAAGAGGGACTATCGAGCTTCAAACAATGATGTGCAACACGATCCTAAGGAGGAGCAGTTGATTATGTGAATCTCTCTTTTGAAGAGTTTGATCTATATTATAACATTATTGTAAATTGGATGCAAAAATTAGTTATTTTAATCATATGTGATTATTTAAGACTAAACTCATACACGTTTATCTCACTTTATCATTTTAAACTTACTATAACTTGTACGCTTCACTTCAAAGAAACGTATGGTTCACTTCTCGCTTTTCGTTGCTTTTCACCTCAAGCCCCATGGAGTTTTTTACTTTTTCGCTTTGTTTTTTTTTTTTTGAGAAATGTAACAGTTAGTCTATATTTATCCACAGGTATACTACCTCAAAAGTGTAGTTCCCCTCCAAAAGTGTTATAGTTACATAGGATCCTATACCTACCAAGTTACTGCCAGTCTATAGTTGTGCTGATTACTTCTGAGCTATCTAAGACTACTTGTTTACACCAAAAATAATACAGAGCTAAACAGTTAAGCTTAAATCTTTGTATGTTGCTCTGCTTTCCTTCATGACATCTCTAGTTCCTCTCTGGCCGTACTGTCCACCATATACATGATGGGACAATCTTCCATCTCTCCTCCTTTCTTCCTGCATTTCCATCTCTATTCCAGCACTTCAAAACCTCTTTGATCCTTCCTGGTTTCACCCATTTAATCTCTCTCATATTGGTGAACATTTGCCACAGCTGGGTTGTCCACTTGCAGAGTAAGAAGAGATGGTTGACTGTCTCTCCTTGCTCTTCACACAAAAAGCACCTGGAACACAGGTGAACGCTAGGGGTGGCAATAGGGCGGGTTAGGGCAGGGTGGGGTAAGCCTTGACCTATTAATATTTTGGCCTGCCCTACCCTACCCCGTTTAACATTTTTTTTTTAAATTAACCTGCCCCACTAAGCCCTGCCCTGCACTGCCCCATTACAATAACAGTGCAAGACCCCAAACCCATCAAGTTACGTGATTTTTTAGGCGTATCAACCTTCACAAATTTGAGAAATTTAAATATTGGTAAGTGCTGGTAGGAATTGAAGGAGTAAACTTGAAATTTTTTGGTATTTTTTTTTTGCATGTAGCACACTTATTATTCTATCACAATTGGAATGTAGAAAAATAACAAATCACACCTTAAATTACTACTATTAATTAATCACTACCTTACAAAATAACAAAATTCCAAAAATATTACTCTAATAATTTCAAGTGACAGTGACTATATAATGAAACCAAGAAATGGAAAAAATATTCCAACTAGTACTTTAAGCTGCAGAATCGTTGAGGTTTTTTCAGCCCGAAAGTCCCCAAATCGTTGAGGTTTTTTCAGCTTTCTTCACTGATTCTTCTCCTCTAGCTATCTCATCCTCTATTTTAGACCTTGCCCCGCCCTGCCCTAACCCATTAATATTTTTCTAAAATAACAATTTGCCCCTCCCTGCCCTACCCCGCCCCGTTTAAAGCTTCCCCTGGCCCGCCCTATTAAGACTATGCCCTGCCCCGCCCTCCCCTGCCCTCCCCCAATTGCCATCCCTAGTGAACGCCTCTTTTGTTTAGGTTCTCATGTGTCAAAACTGTCTCCTTAGCTAGCAGCCAAGTAAAACAATTTACTTTATAGGGTATCTTGGTTTTCCATATCATCTTCCAAGGCCATTCTACTTCCTCCATGCCAACTGTGTTGAGATCTTCATATGCTGAATTTACTGTGAAACACCCTTTGCTCCCCACATTTCATACCAATGAGTCCTCTTCCTCAGACAGGTTACTAAATTGTGCTAGGGTAACCAAAAACTCAGTTATTCTGCACATCTCCCAATCATTTAAATTCCTCCTGAAGTGCAAATTCCACCACTGATCATTCCATAATTCGGCTACAGTTGCTTGTTGCATTTGACATAGGTCGTAGAGGTCAGGAAACCTTTGGCTTAATGGGACCTGACCACACCATTTGTCCATCCAGAACGCCACCTTTCTGCCGTTTCCACCTTACAATATGATCTTTCCAAATCCCATAGATCACTGATAGATTTGCATACACTAGACCCATAGGGAGAGGTCACCTTTGTTGTCATCCACTTATCCCTCATTCTATATTTTGCAGCAATCACTTCCTTCCACAATGAGTTCTCAGCAGATGCAAACTTCCATAACCACTTCATCATAAGGCTTTGGTTCTGAAACTTCATGTTTCTGATGCCCACACCCCCTATCTTCTTGCTTATGTTCATTTCTTCCCATTTGACAAGATGATACTTCCTTTTATCTTCATTTCCTTGCCAAAAGAAAGTTCTTCTGAGTACCTCTATTCTGTCGATTACACCAGCTGGTGCTAGGAAAACAGACATCATGTAAGTTGGTAAGGCATCCAGCACACTGTTGAAAACTTTTTCGCTTTTAAATACTGGTAAAGATAAAGTCATGCATCTAAATGATCTCAGAGTTCTACATTTCAAAATAGTAAAACAGAAATGTTAATAATAGAGGGACCAGATAAAAAGCATACTCTGCGGCTATAATCTCCTCGAACAAAACCTTAACCATATCCAACCCACGCTTAACTCTTAACAAGTTCCTTGTATGACTACCTGCCTTCCTCACACAGTTTGCTTGAATATCTTGATCCATCATAGTGTGCAACGTTGTGATAGACTTTGATGCCTCTGCTAGATCACCCACCTGCGGTATTACCAATTGTCTAGTTACTCAATCAACCATATTTTTTATTAAAAATTGACTATACCTAAACACATATAGTCCTATGCAATATATGCTACCAAAGGCATGCATGATCAAAGGAAAACCTACTATCAGTGGAACCCAAAGGGCCAAGATTTTTGCTGTAAGCTAAATCCACAGTCGGAAAAAACATTGCAAGTAGAGGATCAATACACTACTGTATGAATACCCAAAATATAGCCTAGATTCCCCACAAAAGGCATATGAGGCAAGTGATCAAATTAATATATTTATATGATCACCACAATTCATAGTCCTTGAGATAATATCTGCCCCACTACACTTTAAATAATCAATTTGATCAATTTGTCATTGAACTCGCACATAACTTGATTCGATAAAAAAAACAAATATAAACATTGAAAAACAACACAACATGTACATTAAAAGTTCTCTACTTTAATCTTCGAAAAATAGATAATAGTAGTAGTAATATTTACCAGCTTCCATACAATTCATGCATAATCAATTTGATCACAACTCAAAATTCATTTATTAGAACAAAATAAAATCCTCAATCAAAAAGCGAATTGGATTGTGAATCGGGGATGATAACCTTAGCAACGTAATCTAGCTCGGCAAACTTGAAGGCGATACCGAGGCAACGGAATAGAGGAGAGACCAAAGTGCAAGCGTGAGAGAAAGGAGCCACTTCCATCTTAGCAGCTTCATCTAGGGTTTGAGAATTCAAAGTGTTGGCTAGGTCTTTAAAGGCTTCCGCCATTTTCCTAAGAGGCTTCTCCTCAGCTGCGTGATTCGCCATTGAATCAGCACCGTGATGTCGCCGGAGTTTTTTTTCGTGGTAATGCCGGTCCGGGCCCAAGATATATTGCGTGAACAAATCTAATTCCGTTCCGGGCGTTAAAAAGTTATTCTTTGGAATCCCCCTCTCTTCACATGCACTCAATAATTTTGTTTTTTTGTATAACTGAAAATATATTTTTTTTCGTTTTTTTAATGCAGTTTATCAAATTTATATTTTTTTTTAAATGAAAATGTAATTTAAAAAAAATAAAAAATCTTCACCTCTGGAGTAATTTTTGATTTGGTGCTTAAATTTGAAATAAACATTTGTTTTATGAATTTCAATTTTAAATTGTTTGGAAAGTAGAATTTTAAATTTGAAGTTGTGATTTTAATATTTAAAAAATATAAAATTTTGATTCATAAGTTTATATTTTATAAAGAAAAATACTACTCCTATTTATTTTTTGTGAAAATAGACGCATGCTCTGGCGTGACAAGATCGTGCATACTATGTACAATGATTATATTAAAAAATACCTAAATACTATCAAACTGTGACATGTGGTTGAGTTGAAATCGAAAAAACATTAGTCATTTTTTACTCCGGCTTAGGGAACTCCTTGGAGTTACAATTTCGGTGTGACTTGGACTATTATTGCCTTAAGGCAATCAAGATTGCTATGTATTTGAATAGCTTGAAGGACCTCTTTTTGTAAAGAAAATCACTTTATAGATGTAGATTCATCATAATGACCCTCGAATAGATTAGCAGTCAACCTCAAGTCCGATATTGATTGCCCTCAATAAGCTTTGAGCCTAACGTCCGATTCTAGACACCTGCTATTAAATAGTCTTTTCAAAAAGGGAACTAGTGTGTAGTCATTTCCAACTTGGGAGTGGGATTAGTTTTTTGGCACATAAAAAACCCTATCAAGAAAAGAAAAATATAACTTACATAAATCTCATAGTGTAAAAAGTATATTACATCTTATCCGAATACATAAGTCATCATCCGGATACATTAATTCACCATCCAGATACATTAATTCTAATATAAGAAGAATCTTTCTGTTGCGTCAAAAAGGAAATAAAATCCCATAAATTATGCTTACGTTTCTTCTTACTCTCAATCATAGAGAGGCAAATCCTAACAAAATGAAGAAATTCAAAATTTCAAATTGTTCCCCCTGTTCAACGAAGAAACCTTTCAGATTTGATTCAAAAACTTTTGTCGAATTTTTGGGTAAGCGAGGTGAGTTATGAAGAATACAGAAATGATGGAATTGTTGTTGGACAAACGATCTCCTTTTGAATCTTTAAGTTCATCGAAGATCCTTTTAATTTTGATTCAAGATTATCAAAAAATTTGAGATTCAAGATTCTTTCTTCTTCCAGTTGATCGAAGATCCTTTCAATTTTGATTCAAAATTGTTGAAAATTTTGAGATTCAAAATTATTTTCCTAGTTTATTGAAGATCCTTTCAATTTTGATTCAAACTTGTCGAAAATTTTGAGAAGATTCATCATAAATATCTTTGCTACTTAGCATTTTACTAGTTATGTATCTTGTTTAAATTGATAAGTATTGTATTTATACTAGATACATTAAATAAATAATTGTTGTCCATAAGATGTTAGATTTGAGATTGATACATTACCGTGTAGTAGTTGCTATGTAATTGATACATTTAGTATAAATTCGAATTTACGTATCGTATCTAAAAAATTAGTGCATGATACATTTCTATTTATGTATCTCGTTTAAATTGATGAGTATTGTATTTATACTAGATACATTAAATAAGTAATTGTTGCCCATAAGATGTTAGATTTGAGATCAATACATTATCGTGTGGTAGTTGCTATGTAATTGATACATTTAGTATAAATTCGAATTTACGTATCATATCTAAAAATTAGTGCATGATACATTACTATTTATGTATCTCGTTTAAATTGATAAGTATTGTATTGTTACGGGATACATTAAACATGTAATTGTTGCCCATAAGTTGTTTGTTTGAGATCGATACATGTAGTATAAATTAGTATTTATGTATCATTCCTGTATAATTTGACGTAGCTATTTATCATATACAAAAAAAAAATATGAATATGATAATCAATGATTTAGTTATAAAATAGTTCTGCACGTACATAACAAACATATGATACATAGTCAATAAATTGAGTCTATTGTTCGTGTTTTCCTGTAAAAAAAAAAAGAACTAGAAAGAAAAAAATAAATAAAAAACTACCTCTTGATTAACTTTAAATCATTAACTTGAGAGATAAAATATTTAAAATTCAAAATAAAGGAGTGAAGAAGGTGACTGGTGATTATAGGCATGAAAAAAGGGAGAAAATAGTGAAGTTGGAATATTGAAAGTTATGTATCTGAAAATGAGAGAATTTGAGAAAAAAAGGGATTTTTGTAATTTTTTAAAGAACAACTTTCACATATAGCAAACATAAAAATTATATTTGTATGTTATAGTTATAGTTTGCATAATTGCGCTCTATGACAAATTTTATGTTTGCTATGGAGCTTTTGATTTGTATAATTCGCTACAAACATCTAATTTTATACAAATTATTCAGTTTTGTATAAATTCACTTATACATCGTAATTTGTATAATAAGATATGTACTTATATAATTATAAGTGTATAAAACGAAAATATATGTATTTGTATTTGTATATACACTTTTCTCTCGCTTTATACAAACACAAACACATTTTATACATTTTATATCGAAATGTATAAAATGGCTAATTGTATACTGAAAATGGCAAATTATATATTGAATCAGATGGCAAAAAAAGGGAATGTTTGCTGCGAATTACAATTAAAATAAACTATGGCTATAACATTTAATTTGAATTAATAATTTGTTATTTCATATAATTTCCCCTTTTTTAAAAATGGTAGGGAATAGTAGAAAATAGGGTACAAAGGGATGTGTAGTTAGGTAATTTTTCCAAAAAAGAAAATGCATCAAAAACTCTCTCTAAAAAAATTTGGTATAAGGGTCTGAAAAATACCCTAAATTTGGTCGAATTTGTTGTTGCGATACTAAACTTTCATGAGGACCTTTTACCTCCCTAGACTATTTAATACCGTATTTTAAACATATATATTTGCCCACGTGGACATAAAAAATAATACAAAATTATAAATAGTAATGTGTCCACATAGACACATATATACCTTTAAAATACACTATTAAATAGTTCAGGGGGTAAAAAATACGGTATTAAATAGTCTAAGAAGGTAATAGGTCCTTATGAAAATTTAGTATCGCAACAGCAAATCCGACCAAAATTGAGATATTTTTCAAGCCCTTATCCCAAAAAACTTCAATGGAGAAAGGCTTTCGACCTTCTCCTCTATCGTATTCCCTTTTACTTTGAGCAATTTACATTTTTATATTCTATCCCAATTTTGTTGGTTTAGCACAAAAAGAATATGAATCGTAATCCACTTACTTTTAACCCCTTTTTACAAATTGTACTACTAATCAAAATATCGATTTTTTCAATAAATAACGTTATTGTTGATTTACTGGATCAGTGGATTTATGTAAAATTGTGTGTATTTAAAAAGTTTGTGATAACATGTAATCGTAAAAAACTGTTAATAGAAAAAACGGAAAATGGTCAAAATTGCTCCTGAACTATATGAAATAGACCATTTATATCCTTCGTTACATTTTGGGATAAAAAATGCCCATGCTGTTATACTAAGAGACCACAAATACCCTCAAGAGTTAACACCCCAAATTTTTGTTGACGTGGCAAGCCACGTGGGACTAATCCTTCCACCTAAGCGTTGCCAACTAGGATTCACTACAAAAGAACTAGACCTTTAGCGGCAACAACAGTCGCCACAAAAGCCCAGAAAATCGTCACTAAAAGTTTTTAACATTAAATTCTAATTTTGTGTTTTTTTCTTCATTGTTTTTAAAAAACCAAATATGATATCGATTAAGTAGGAGTTTGAAGACACTATATGTTTTATTTTTATGTTATATGTAAATGTATAAAATGTACAATGATGCATTATATATATATAGTAGGAGATTTGAATCGAGAAGTAATTTTAATTATTTTTCGTAATAATATTGGATGTTTTTAATATGGATATTGCAAGTTATTTATTTTAGAAAATTAGGTCGCAATTGAAAATTAATTATCATATTTTTTTTGTTGAAAAAATAGATTTTACTAGCGAATGGTTGTTGGAGCCTTAGTCGCCACTAAAAATCACCTATAACCTTTAGTGGCAATGTTTTGGGATTTTGTGGCGACAAAAGTCGCCACTAAAAGTCAAGTTCTTTTGTAGTGAATCTTAGTTGGCAATGCTTAGCTGGAGGGATTAGTCCCATGTGGCTTGCCACGTCACTAAAAAATTGGGGTGTTAACTCTTGAGGGTATTTGTGGTCTCCTGGGATAACTGCGGGGGTATTTTTTATCCCAAAATGTAATTGAGGGTATAAGTGGTCTATTTCTCATAGTTCAGGAGTAATTTTGACCCTTTTCCGTAGAAAAAAATAGAGATATGTGTGTAGACATTGAAATTTTGTGGAACTCTACAAGATGTGTTCAATTCAAGTTGGGGCTCTACTAATTGTGTTCAACTCAAATTAGGATTCTTGGAGGCTGCTCAACCCTAAACCATAGTTTATGCCTATATAAAGGGTATTAAATTCTCTTAAAAGACATCTCAAAAATTTCATAAAGAGATCAAAATCTCAAAATATCTCATAAACTCTTGGGTATTTATAAAGATCAAGATCTCGAATATTCCACAAAAGTTATGGAATATTCATATAGAGGTCAAATCTAAATCATCTTAGTTCGAGAAATACGCCACTAACGGACCTCGAATCATGGATAAATCTCAAGAGAGTAGAATCAAGGGAGGAACAGAATTGTACCCGCATATTTATCAATAAAGTTATGTTTCTTCTTATTTTATTGTGATTGCAATTCATTTTCTGTCACTTTAAAAATTGTCGCAAACAAATTGGCACGCCCAGTGGGACCAAATCTTCCCTTCTTCTCTTCTCTCTTAAATCAAATCTGAAAATCTGAAACTGCAAATGTGGAAGAATGAGTACTTCAAGCTCGTCTTTGAGTTTCATCGAGTCTACACTTCGACAAGCCTTGAAGCAGGGGGCATTTGTAGACATTGAAATTTTGTGGGACTCTACAAGATGTGTTCAATTCGAGTTGGGATTCTTCTAATTGTGTTCAACTCAAATTAGGATTCTTGGAGGCTATTCAACCCTAAACCCTAGTTTATGCCTATATAAAGGGTACTAAATTCCCTTAAAGGCATCTCAAAATATCCCATAAACTCTTGGATATTTTTAAAGATTAATTTCTCGAATATTCCACAAAAGTCATGGAATACTCATATAAAGGTCAAATCTAAATCATCCCGGTTCGAGAAATATGCCACTAACGGCCCTCGAATCATGGATAAGTCTTAGGATAGTAGAATAAAGGGAGGAACATAATTGTATCCACAATTTTTATCAATAAAGTTATATTTCTTCTTATTTTATTATGATTGCAATTTATTTTCTGTCACTTTAAAATACGCCCAATGGGACCAAATCTGCCCTTCATCTCTTCTCTCTTAAATTAAATCTGAAAATCTGAAGCTGCAAAGGTGGAAGAATGAGTATTTCAAGCCCCGTCTTTGAGTTTCATCAAATCTACACTTCGACAAGCCTTGAAGCAGGGGGCATTTGTAGACATTGAAATTTTGTGGGACTCTACAAGATGTGTTCAATTCGAGTTGGGATTCTTCTAATTGTGTTCAACTCAAATTAGGATTCTTGGAGGCTACTCAACCTTAAACCCTAGTTTATGCCTATATAAAGGGTTTAAATTCTCTTAAAAGGCATCTAAAAAATTCCATAAAGAGATCATGACCTCGATATATTGCACAAAAGACATGGAATATTCATATAGATGTCAAATTTAAATCATCATAGTTCGAGAAATACGCCACTAACGGCCCTCAAATCATGGATAAATTTTAGGAGAGGAGAATCAAGGGAGGAACAAAATTGTACCCGCTATCTTGATGAATAAAATTATGTTTCTTCAGATTTTATTTTTGTGGTTTATTTAATTTCCGTATGTTTAAAATTTGTTGCAAACAATGTGATTTATTAATACAGTGTATAAGAATATCTTGATACACATGCTTATGAATCATGATTTGTTCATTTTGTAAGAGTAAGAACGTATGAAAGTTTTGATAGTTTTCACTAAAAGATTTTTCATGTTTATAAAAAAGATATAACTTAAAATTTTCAAAAGACATGTTCAAATAAAATTTCAACTTCAAAACAATCTCATTTCGATATGATTTAAAATCATGCCCAAAATCAACCAAAGTTGATCACTCTTTTTTGGGAGTGAACAAATAATTAAGAAATGTTATAACTATTTTAAGTGAAAATAATATCTAGATAAAATACTCATAGTTAAAATACGAAACAATTTTAAAATAGGACCATGAAGTTTGAAGCTTAAATTCCTAAAAATTAAAATGCAATTAAAAATTCATTTTTTTATGAAATTTGAAATAGGTTTTATGAGTGAAATAGTATAAAAAATTATATTAATGCTACCTCATCATAAATTATATAAGCATCAAATAAATATGATTAGTGAAATAATATTAAAAAGAACAAATTTATGCTATGACAGGCCTGCTGCCTCTTACCTAGGGTTTGCTTCTTTTATTTCAACAAAAGTTTTGATAGTTTTCACTTCAAAAGAAGCAAAGTTTTGATATGCTACATGATGATACAACCATATTATGTTGGGCAAATTACAGAAATCACATACTTTTAAGGCAAAATTATAATATATTCCTTAAAAGTTTATAATTACAGAAATCTCTCAAACGGATATAATAATATAAGCTCTAATACATTAATTTGATGCGCGAGATACATTAATCGTTAAGTAAGATACATTACATTTTATACATGATACACTAATCTGATGCGCGAGATACAATAATATAAGCGCTGATACATTAATTTGATACGCGAGATACACTAATCTGATGCGCGAAAATGAGGGATTTTGGAAATTTGTAAAACTTATAGGGGATAATGGTAATAAGTAAACTAAAAGGTGGATTTCTGTAATTTTTCCTATTATGTTTGGTGTTGGGGCCGTATCGTTATGTAGTATCATCTATTTCACAGTATGCTCAATCAAGTTCGGAAAGAGCAGCGTCGGAAGTGGGACACTCGTTATTAAATCTATCGTTTTTAGTAGTATCTCTATATTTATCAGCCTTGTTAAGTTGATCTTATACTAACAAATTTTATATAATGTATTGGAATGTGGAAGGAACTGATTTTTTTTGTCATCACGACATGATTTTAGTCTTGTGGTCATCATCCCTTTTAAAAAATATCTCATCCTATAAGGAATGAATCCTCTTCAAATTCCATAACACTTTTTTCGACTTTAACTTTATGAGTAAAAAAAATTTTCAAGTAACAAAATTCTATCGTATAAAAGTAAAGTGTAGGACATTTTCAAATCGAGATACTGAAGTTCGAAATTGTACCTAAAAATTTAAATGTGCATCAGTCCAAAAAAAACAAATTTTCTAACTCAAGGAAGAACTTCTTAATATTCATACTTCATTATTCTTTGTTAAAATAAAATTAGTGTTTTATTTGTTGGAAGTATTTTTCTATAACTAAAATTGGTGTAATTACTTAGATACTAATTACCAGTCTAGTGGGTGCTCCCTTAGCTACCGCATCGGCAACAAAATTCTTTGAACTTTAAAATATAAAATATAAACAAACGAATATATATTGTTTTATTAAGAAAATATAATTAGACTGGTTTTAAAAGTCGCCACTTAATTTTTAAAGGGAAATTAAGAAAACTGATTTTTTAAAAAAGATTAAAAACAAAAAATCTAATGAAAAATAATTAAGGAGTTTGAGGTTCATATTAACATTTCGGAAAGGGTTTGAAAGCACCCGAAATGCCCGCTAATACGCGGTTATTCGGCAATTAATTATTTGGCTAAATAATTTGACTTAATTTGAATTGAATAATTTTTATAGTCAGGACCATTTTAAGGGAGAAAAATATTGAAATATTATCTATGTGAAGTATTTTGTAAACTTATTTATTTATTTATTAGGCCAAGTAAGAGATGACTAGTTTAGTTAAGTAATTAATTCAAAATTGGTGTCTTTTGGGGATTTGAATTTTTTAAAACCTTAAGATTAAGTAACAAATATCGGCAAATAAACAAACACAATAAAGCAAAGAGGGGAAGAGATTTGGGCCCAAATCTAGTTTTTTTGTCCACCTGGGCCAGTATTTGGGCCCATTTTCATTTTGGAAGGCCCATTTACGTCACATGCACCCGTCCTAAACTAACGTGAAAGAAATATATTATTTTCTTTGGGCCTTAGGCCCAATTTTTTCACCTGTCCTAAATTCTAACAAGACTAATAATAAATAAGATGACGAGGGCTTAGGCCCAAAATAACAAAATATATCTCTTTGGAAGTAAGAGTGGGCATTTGGCCCAATCTTTTCAGTTCTCCGGTCTGCTTTAATATTTTTTCGACTCCGGGACCTGTACGTTGATTTTTGAGGGACCTGTTCTTCAAATTTTCTTGTCGGCTGACTCGATAGGAGGAAGTTGGAGCCTTTATGGCTCTCTCGAAATGTAAAGGATGAGGATGAGTTCATAGTGAACTCGGACAAATTTCACATGCAACGAAAGAAAAGGGTAAAGGGTTAATACACAGTCTAATAAAAATAGAAATGAAAATAAAGAAAAGTGTCAAATTATGACATACATACACCTTGACTCGAGAAAACTAACAAATAATCCGATAAAGGAGATCATAAAAAGGTATATTGGAAAACAACAAATTTTGAAGAAGTGAACAAGAGAGGCACTAAACACATCAGTGTGACAACTTGGTAACATACTTATAAATAGGGAAAAGAGACAGTCACACCCAAATGACTAAACCACCAAATAAGTAAGAGATAATAAATGCATGCTATTAGTTTTTTTTTTAAAACGATAATTAAGACGACAACCTTTAATAAAAAAACTGAAAGTTTTCATTAAATAGTAACACTAGAACAAGCTAGCAAGCTACTGCAATAGAAAAAAAAGAAAATCAATAAACATTTTTTATGTTATCAATATGCCATGAGGACAAGAATAAGACTAACACATGGTAGCATCAAAATGGACAAAATATATATTGAGCAATTTATTTATTCAAACTCAAAATATCACACAACATGGATCAACCCGGACTAATTAAGATGGAACATAACCAATGCCTCATTCTGATCCTAGAACACTTAATTAGATAATAAGTATACACGTCAAATTTAGAGAAAACAAGACAAAATATATAATCAGCTAAAGAGTAGGCAATAATTTGCAACTTGAAATAGGCTAGAAACCAGGGAGGAAAAGGAATGGTAAGAGGCTCAAACTTCTCACTAACTCAACTACTACCAATAATTCATTTAACTTTCAAATTGAAATACAGCTCAAAGCTAACCATAAAAGATATCAGTGAGAAAAAGACCTTAACAGGGAGCAAATAACTCAACATCAGACGGAAACATCAAAACTTCAGACAAACGAAACAACAACATTTTGAACCACAAACAAGTTACAACATTGATTAAAGTCGATGCCAAGTCAAGATGTTCTCAAAATCCTAACATTTGAATAACTCATCACGGTCAAAAAGTAAACAGTTCTCAAATCAGTTAAACATGAACATTACAACATCAAACCATGGAACTATGCAACTGTTAATTCACGATGAAAGAAACCAGAATCAGAAATGGAGTATAACTTTTTTGGGGACAACGAACCAAAGACAAACGAGCTAAGAATGACTTTACCACCGCAAGAACCGGAACACGAACAACGAACAGGGAGCTTAAGCAGAAATTCAAGCAAGTTCTCTATCCCGAAAAGTATTTCAAGTATATCTAAACTATTTTTGCTTAAAACTATTCTCTGTATTTTGCCCAAAAAACCTCTAACTTTTCCTCCAATATTTTTCTCTAACTCAAAATTTTTGGCCAAAAAAAAATCTCCTCCTCTTCAACAGTGAATAAAACAATTATATTGAAGGGAAAATCATTAGGGTTCCGAAAATGGGAGGGAAAAAGGACGAAAATTCCGGTTCAAAGCCCATTCCAAATTCAAACTCGAAAAAAACTTTCACCATTAAAGGGAGACAACTTTTTTTTGAAGTTTTCGCCCCATTCCAAAAGAAGAAAGGGCGATGGACGACTTTGATCAAATCGCTCGTCTTTGGGACTCGACGTCTATCCACGCAAGTCAAGGACGGAAAACACGGTTGGCAGGACAAAATCGCAGGTGGCTTTTCTCTACTGAAACAGTACTGTCGTACTGGACGGAGGAGACGACGCGAGTGTGAACTATACGCGTAGACGCCGTGTTGCCTTCCGTGTACTTGGCGTCGTTTTCTGCTGTTTTGGATTGTCGTTCCGAGTCAATCGAGAAGACGCTATGACTTGCTGTGAGCTACTGCTGCGTGTATTTTGACGTTGTGAACGTTGGAGACGAGCTCTGGGTCACTTGAGGGATTGAGAATGGGTCGGGTTAGAGGGGAAATTGGGTTTGGTTTGGAATTGCTGTGCGATTTGTTGTGTTTGTCGTGAAGGAGACACGAGGTTGGGGTCGTTTTCTGGTGTTGGTATTGCTGTAATTAGGGGTGTACAAAATCGAACCGAAAATTGAATCAAACCGCAAATCAAGTCAGCCTGGAAAAAAATCCGACTAGTGGTTTGGTTTGACTTGGTTTGGGTTTGAAAAAAAAATCCAACTATATTTGGGTCGGTTTGGTTTTAACTAAAAAAAACCAACTCGAGACCAAACCAACCCGACATTATATATATAATTTTAAAATTTTATTTTATACATAAAAATATTTACTTTGATATAATTTTTAAATATTTCTTATACTTTTTCATAGTTTTTATCTTGGGCAAATTACAGAAATCACATACTTTTAAGGAAAAATTACAATCTATCCCTTAAAAGATTATAATTACCGAAATCCCTCAAACGGATACAATAATATAAGCGCTGATACATTAATCTGATGCGCTAGATACAATTATATAAGCGCTGATACACTAATATGATACGCGAAAATGAGGGATTTTGGAGATTTGTAAAACTTATAAGGGATAATGGTAATAAGTAAACTAAAAGGTGGGATTTCTGTAATTTTTTCATTTATCTTTTAATATACCATTTCAAGTTTGAAACTTAGAATTATGAATGGGCCAATAAAGATTATAATCCACAGATGTTGGTAATTATAATAAAGCTTAAATCAAAATCAAATTAATATTAATGCAAAAAGAAAATCAATTCAACACTAAGAATGACAATAATATTGAATTTTTGTTTTTAGTTTTACATTGGTTTAGACAATTAAAATACATAATCTAAATTTAATTTCCTTTAATATTTAGTCATGTAACTAATACTTATTAAACTTAATTTTAGCATGATTTAGTCTTTTAAATTATGATCATTTTCATTATGACTTGTTAATTTGCAATATTTGTTTTACGCGATTTCATTATTATTATTTTTGTTGGATATTTTAGTGTCATTAATCATATCATATTGTGTTATATTTTTAAGAAACATCTTAGATAGTTGTATTTTGGTAGTACTAAATAAATATTTGAANTCCTCCTCTTCAACAGTGAATAAAACAATTATATAGAAGGGAAAATCATTAGGGTTTCGAAAAGGGGAGGGAAAAAGGACGAAAATTCGGGTTCAAAGCCCATTCCAAATTCAAACTCGAAAAAAAACTTTCACCATTAAAGGGAAACAACTTTTTTCTGAAGTTTTCACCTCATTCCAAAAGAAGAAAGGGCGATGGACGGCTTCGATCAAATCACTCGTCTTTGGGACTCGACGTCCATCCACGCAAGTCAAGGACGGGAAACACGATTGGCAGGACAAAATCGCAGGTGGCTTTTCTCTGTTGAAATAGTACTGTCGTATTGGACGGAGGAGGCCACGCGAGCGTGAACTATACGCGTAGACGCCGTGTTGCCTTCCGTGTACTTGGCGTCGTTTTCTGCTGTTTTGGATTGTCGTTCCAAGTCAATCGAGAAGACGTTATGACTTGTTGTGAGTTGTTGTTGCGTGTATTTTGACGTTGTGAACACTGGAGACGAGCTCTGGGTCACTTAAGGGATTGAGAATGGGCGGGGTCAGAGGGGAAATTGGGCTTGGTTTGGAATTGCTATGTGATTTGATGTGTTTGTCGTGAAGGAGACACAAGGTTGGGGTCGTTTTCTGGTGTTGGTATTGCTGTAATTAGGGGTGTACAAAATCGAACCGAAAATCGAATCAAACCGCAAACCGAGTCAACCTGAAAAAAAACCCGACTAGTGGTTTGGGTTTGAAAAAAAAACCCGACTATATTTGAGTTTGTTTGGTTTTAACTAAAAAAAACCAACCCGACATTATATATATAATTTTAAAATTTTATTTTATACATAAAAATATTTAGTTTGATTTAATTTTTAAATATTTCTTATACTTTTTCATAGTTTTTATCTTAGGCAAATTACAGAAATCACATACTTTTAAGGCAAAATTATAATTTATCCCTTAAAAGATCATAATTACAGAAATTCCTCAAACGGATACAATAATATAAGCGTTGATACATTAATCGGATGCGCGAGATACAATAATAAGATCGCTGATACATTAATTTGATGCGCGAGATACAATAATATAAGCGCTGATACATTAATCTGATACACGAAAATGAGGGATTTTGGAGATTTGTAAAACTTATAGGGGATAAGGGTAATAAGTAAACTAAAAGGTGAGATTTCTGTAATTTTTTCATTTATCTTTTAATATATCATTTCAAGTTTGAAACTAAGAATTATGAATGGGTCAATAAAGATTATAATTCACAGATGTTGGTAATTATAATAAAGCTTAAATCAAAATCAAATTAATATTAATGCAAAAATAAAATCAATTCAACACTAAGAATGACAATAATATTGAATTTTTGTTTTTTAGTTTTACATTGGTTTAGACAATTAAAATACATAATCTAAATTTAATTTCCTTTAATATTTAGTCATGTAACTAATACTTATTAAACTTAATTTTAGCATAATTTAGTCTTTTAAATTATGATCATTTTCATTATGACTTGTTAATTTGCAATATTTGTTTTACGTGATTTCATTATTATTATTTTTGTTGGATATTTTAGTGTCATTAATCATATCATATTGTGTTATATTTTTAAGAAACATCTTAGATAGTTGTATTTTGGTAGGACTAAAGAAATATTTGAAGTACTAGTAAATTATATGTTTGTATGAATACTATACCGGAAAAACCCAAAACAACCCAAAAAAATCCGAAAAAACCCGAGGTTGAAAAACCCAAGTTTTATTGGTTTGATTTGGTTTATAAATTTAAAAATCTGACACAAATGATTTGGTTTGATATTTGAAAAACCCGAACCAATCCGGCCATGTACACCCCTAACTGTAATGTATGATGTATTGTATGGAATTGGGTATTTGTTATAAGAGTGTTGGGCCTGGGTTATTATTGTAAGAGTTGGGAATTGTTTGACTCCTGCACGGGCTGCTGGAAATTAAAGAAAAGGGGCCCAAAACTAAAGTCTTTTGGTGGGTTTAAAGTAAGATATAACTAAGTGAACTAATAATTTAGCCAAATCAAATTTAATTTGCAAATTTGGCTATAATCTAATTAAGATGATTTAACATAATTAATTTAGGAACTTCTTAATCTTAATGAAATAAAATAATTAATTTGATTATATATAAAATAAAACTAATCAACTCAAAATTAGAAACTATTAAATAATTAAACAAACTCACCGAATATTTAATTAAATAAAATCTTTTGAGACGATTTTCGAATATTCATAAAATATACTAATTAAAGTATACATAATTATGTAAAACATATATATTATTCAAAAATTTATAAAAATGACAAGATTACTTTAAACTAACTTGAAAAATATTTGGGTTTTTATAAAATTAGTTATTCTAAATTGTTTGAAAATTAAGAAGCGCAAAAATTAATTGTTATCGGGGAGGGTCAAATTGGATGTCAACATATATATATATAAACGTTTTTCGTATTTTATTAGTTAGAAGTATTTTTCACTAAATTTTATTTCCTCATTAACAAATCTCTCCGATCCATATTAAATGAATTATTTTGAGATTTTTTTGCTAGTTCAAAATAAGTTAAATATTTAAAGTTCAAGAAAAAATTGTATATTTCTCTTTTGTGTTTATCCTTTATTAACATATTTGGTACCGAATAGTTAACCATCCAATAAAAAGTCTTGAATTATGATGGCCAAAGTGATATGACCTTGTCATTTTCTTACCTTCCCATTCATTCTCAATAATTAGGAAAGACCAATAATCACGTGGAGATAATATGCTAACCCACAATATCCCCAATAATTAAACACAATTTACACCAAGTAAGTACAAAATTCTAACAATAAATTATCATGTGGACTCTACCAAGAATTATTAACGGATAAAATTTAGGTCAGAATATCAATGAGATTATGAATATGGGACATGAAGCTCACCTGTCGAATAGACCAAACACAAATATGCATTACTACTTTGTCTCATTGTAAGAAAAAATAAATTATAATGAGTTGTGTATTATTTTTTCTTTTTAAATTATCTATCATAATTTATAAAAATAGTTATTTTGAATTATTTGTTATTTTTTAAGTTTAAGATATGCTTTAATTTTATTTCTTATCTTTAATAGTAATTATTCTAAATGACTATAAAAATTTCAATAAAATAAATATTTAACGAAGAAAAATTATATCTTAAAACATAAATGGAAGCAAAATTGTAAAAAAAATAATCATAATTTATATTTTCATATGAAGTGTATTATAAAATTGTCTTAATTTCTCGTAGTCTGAGTGTACTTGAAAACAAGTTATCTCTTAACTATTTTATGTCTTATATCTTCAGCTAAGTGAGTCTTAGCCTTTTGAATCGTCTTTTGTTTATACTTATTTTTCTTATTGCATAATTCAGATCGATAGAAATGATAATGTTGTTATTAAAACACTATAATATTTCTCTTTTGTGTGAAATGAGCGAATTGTGAGATAAAAAATCTTGTCGAGATGAAACCTACCCTTTTGAAGTGAAGAATTGTCCTCTAATAATCGAGTGTTTTAATTTGATTTTAAGTCGAGAGTAATTTAAGACAATGGACAAAATGTCTTTGCCAAAAGGACAAAAATAAAGGCTGTGTTTAATGCTTACCAGCCTTCGAATAAAAATTATCATATTCTTTTTTTTTTTTAGGGGAGGGGGGAGAGGGGGAACAAATTATTCTTATTCTTGTTGTACTTAAGACACCTTAAAATTATCTATTTAAATAAAAGGAAACTTGGACATTATGAGTAGTACTATCACATTAGAAATTTGGTTCCGTATGATAAGTTGGTCAAATAAATAGCATAAAAAAATATAGATTAAAAAATTAGCACCTGTGGATCTATATTCATGTTTCATACTACAAAATTTATATCTCATAAATGAAAAAATATATATCATTAAAATAGCTTTAAATTTTAGAAATTCCTCTTTCTCATGAAAAAATTATTCATTTATTTTTTCAAATTTATGATCAAATAGGACCTCAAGGGACCATTTGTCCATAAATTGTGTCGGAAAATTAAAATAATATTTGAAAAATATTTCAATAAGTGTTTGTTCATCATATTGGTTCATTAATTCATGTTCAAATATCTTTTATTTTTTAAAAAATAATCTAATTTCAAATATTAATAAAAGAAATCAAACTTATGCCTCTTGTTATCTCCTATTCACCATCTCTATTTTATTGAAAATATTTTCTTATTTTTTATATTTATACGTGGGGCACGACCCGTGCCAGTTGCCACTATTTATAGAGTGAATTACAACAATGCAAAATTCAGTGAACTTATAAATACTGTTTTGTCTATTTTTATTTGTTCATTTGTATTATATATTTTCAAGATACTTCATCATTTTATATTTATCATTGTTATTAAGAATTATTTATTTTTTGATATTTAGATGATTTATAATAATTATGAGTGATATAGTGAATCTATCATTTTATTTATTTCTTTCTAAGTGGTGTGCAAAGCGAAAGGGAGCTTTGGTTTAACTGCTAAAATTATTGTCACGTGATCATAATATCACTTATTCAGGTTGTGAAAACGGACTCCTGCAAAAATATACAATAGCATTATGTACAATATTAGATCTTTGTGGTTCAACGTTTATTTGCATTTTGCACATAACAAATTTTAGTATTTCGAATTGCCTTTTTAAGAAGTATGTTAAATTAAATATGAGCAAGTAAACGTGAACGAATGAACAATAAACCAGTCATAATAGTGCTATATAGTAGATCCTTACCCAATTTTAAACTCACTCACTAAGGCGTCAAATTTGAAAAATAGTAGTATTTTTTTTTTCCGCATTGAGATACAAAATGTTCATGACTTAAAAGTCAATAATGATGAAAATTGTCATTCAAATCTTTCAATGATGTTCATGACTTATGTCAAAAGTCAATAATGTCCATGATTTAAAAGTGAATTTGAGACAATTGTCATTCAATTTTTTCAAAACAAATCAACTATTGCAAAACAAAATTTGTAATGATAAAAAAGCTTGTACTAAATGATTTATTATCAATGAAAAGTCATCTAGTTTTTGGCACAAGAGATTGAAACATGTCTCTGTTGATAAAATTATTAAGAAGTTAATTAATGATAAAAGGTATGCACATCAACAAGGTGCCAAAAGAATTTCTCATCTCGAGATCATTTATAAAATTATTTGTGGACTTTTTTCTATTCCTTGCTTAAATGGTAGAAAGTAGTTTATCTCATTTATTGATGACTATTTAAGATACATAAATATCTATTTTCTGTTTAATAAATCAACCGCACTTGATGCTTTTAAAGTTTTTAAAATTGAAGTTTGGATCTCATATAAAAAAATATGATAAGAATATATAAAAATATTATGGTAAGTACACATACAAGGGACTAGTTAAAGGTTTATTCACTGAATTTCCTGAAGTGAAAGCAAATGGTTCAATACTCCCTGTGTCCAACAATAATTATCCACTATTGACTTGACACATAATTAAGAAGCAGTAAATGACTTGACTTATATCATCCTTATTAGATATAAGTCATTTAAACATTGAAAATAAAACAGTACTATTTGATAACAAGAGTAAAATAGACACAATATGATAAATTATTCATTAATTTTATAAACTAGTTAACATGTTCGCGCTTCGCGCGATCATAACAACTATTCTAGAGATAAAATTTTCTTATAAAGTAGCACATACTAAAAAAGAAGAAATATGATCAATACTTAGGTAAAAACTTTAAAATGTTTATCATAATTGTTTGAATTTATAAGATACAATTTTCTTATTATTTTGTTGGGGGTGAAAAAAACATGTTTTATATTTTGAAAAAAAAAATACTAATTTAATTTTTTGCTTAATTTTCTATTTACTGTTGATCATCAAATGAAATGTAAATAATTAGTCCTCCTCATATTTTAAAAGAAGGGATGCTTATTTTTTATGAGGAACTACTGAACTTAGACCTTTTTTAAATCATTCCTCAATATGATTTATTTAACAAAAAATCATACTTGTTAGGTACGGAATATTTTTTAAAAATCTTTATTTTTGTACAAGTTAAAATATGAAAAATAACAAAACGCATGTCAATAGTAATACAAAGGAAAGAACGAATAACTATTTTCTAATCAAATAAAAGATAAATATATAAAATCCTCATAATAAAATTGGAAAGCAATCAATATTAATGTTTCAACAAACAGCTCAATACAAAATTATATCGTCATTTTTATTTATTTTAATTATCAAAGAATTATTATACAAATAATAAATAATTAATATTTTAACTCTTGAGGAGTTACAAAACTCAAATTTTAAAAATAATGACAAAAAGCAAAAAATAAAAGAAAAGAAAAGGAGAAAAAGAATAAGTAGGACTCTTACTATATAATAGTTTTTGCTATTGTCTGTTTTTATATAATATCGAAAATATTTATAATTTTTTTTCGTCTTCACACAAATAAAAAAATTTATCTTTATAACTCAATATATTTCACTAAAATAGTACGTCAATTCATTTTAGTGTGGATTTTGTATGTTTCGTTGTAGTCGTTTTATTTAATTACTAAAAAGTTAGAAAATAGAAAAATGTATTTCATTATTTTAGTACAAACTTTTAAAATCTTGAGTGTTAATAAATAATATATACTCTCTCTATTTCAAAATTAGTGAATTGTTGAGCCATTTTTCATAGTTCAAAATAAGTGAATTGTTCAAAGTTTAAGGGAGATGTTGAAAAATTCTTTCATTTTTACCCCTCATTTACAATATTAAATAATTATAAATGAAATGATTTTTTGAATACGGAATATGTACACAACGTCATCAAGAAAATAAATCAGTCATTTTAAAAGTTATTTAGAGCGCTCATATATGTAATAGATAAATAACTTAATTTTAAGTAATTTTAATAATATATGCTGTAAATGAAAGAAAAATGGGAAGAAGTCCTAAAAAAAGAGAGAAAGAATTAGGTAAAAGGGAATGGAGGAGACATGTTATTTAAGTAAAAAATATAAATAGATAAAAAAATTTGTAAGTCATGAGATGGATCAACCAACTAATAAAAAGAACACCGCAACACAGTAGTATTTTCCTATTTAAAAATAAAATAAAATTAGAGTATGTCTTGTTACCAAAAGCTTACAACCACAAATAGAGAAAAAACATATGTATCCGTGAAAATGTTCTTACATGTA
Source organism: Solanum stenotomum (assembly GCF_019186545.1). Taxonomy (NCBI): domain Eukaryota; kingdom Viridiplantae; phylum Streptophyta; class Magnoliopsida; order Solanales; family Solanaceae; genus Solanum; species Solanum stenotomum. Next base: position 28,031,324 of record NC_064293.1, on the reverse strand, counting down.
AACTTTGAATAGTTGATGTGCAAATGATAGACTAAAATTTAAAGCCATTATATTTTGGAAAAACTAAATGTAGAGGTAATGAAGAGAATCATAGAAAGGAGTTGAGGAGATATGTCATTGAAGTAGAAAATGCATGTGAATAGATGGAGGTTTTTATAATTTATGAGATGTAATAAATATTATAATTTTTTTAATTATCAAACAAATTAATTAATGAAGAGAGTAAACTCATCTTTACAGTTTCATAATTAACTTAATTAAACAAATATTAATTTTCTCTATGTATAATTATTTTTCTACTTTTAGTATTTCTTAACTTAAGAAAATATGTTCATTGTAATTGGATATTGGCAGAACAATCTTGGTTCATTCGGACAAATTTCATTAAATTAAAAGAATTATATGTTTTGTGAAAATTGAATCCAACAATCATATATATAGACTAATTTTACTTAAGTGTTAACAAATCCGAAACAAAAACTTAATGGAGGGAATCTCATCTCTTTTTTAGTCTATTCAAATTCCACAAAAGAAAAAAATGTATTATATCATCTAAATTAGAATGAAAAGAAGCGGATGAAACTAAACAAAAGATGATGGAATCTTGATCGAGAAATTATGTCATATTAACATGTTATATACATAATATATATCGATAGAGTATGGATAATATTTTTCAAAAGACAAAAGTTTGTATGATGAAAATATCAAAAAAAATTATTTAAGCAACAAAATAGTCAGTTGAAGATCATGTTGCCCTTAATACAAAAAGTGCTTTGTAATTTGATCTTGTTCTTGAAGGGTACATATCTTGATGGATAAATAATTAATTGAAAAATTATATAAGCAACAATAAGTGCATCTATATATTTGTAAATTATTGAAACTTCTACTTTTTCAAATTATAATCTAACCAACTCTTGATGAATCTTCCACCGCCATTAAACTTTCTTCTTCATTTTGATGACTTGTAGCAAATTAATTTTTGATCATCTCTTTTGACGAATCTTACACCAGCTTCAAACTTTCTTCTTCATCTTGATAAACTTTTGTTTGGCAATTGTAACACAAGAAGAGATTTTAAAATATATATTTATAATCTTCATAAAGCTGAAAAACAAAAAAAAAATAATACTAACAATATGAAGTTGGAGAAAATATAAATGAACATGCAACAACACCATAGATGATTGCTATTTATAGATGATTTAAATCATAAGAATTTAGTAGAAGGAAGTTGAGGAGAAATGTTATTTAATTAGAGAATACAAATAGGTGGAGGTTTTTTTGTAACTTTCATATGATATAATTATATGTAATGAATATGATTTTTTTTAATTATTTAATAAATTGATTAATGAAAAAAATAAATGAAAAAACTAAAAAAAAAACACAAAAAAAATAAATAGGATCCTAGGCCATTGAGAGGTGTCACATCACTTCTTTTTTTATCTAGCTTTATATATATGATATGATTAGACAAGTATTATTGGACATTCCAAAATAATATTGTGAACAAGTAAAACTAGACTTAGGAAGTATATCAAATTAGAAATACCAAACAAAATAATGCGATAGAATGAAGATTGATGTCAAGAACAAGATGTCGGTTTTCAACATGTAATTCATATGAAGCTTAATAACTTATTGTAGTCTTGCTTTTTTCTCCGACACTTTGTTGAGACTAGTATTTCCTTATTATACGTGAGTGCAAATTTTAATTTTCATGTATTATGATGTGATTTATTCAATTAATAAAGTTGATTCTGAATAACTTATATTAAGTTCATGTCACGACCCGATTCCTCGAATCATGATGGCACCTACTATAACCCACCAGTAGGGAAGCCAACCCGTAACCCAGAACAACAAGTAATGGGTCTGAGGGCAGAAACAAGAGTAGACAAAATTTAAGATAACAACATAACCAAGCGGAAGCAAACCAAACATATATACAAATAAAGATCCCTCATAGAACCTGGAAGTCACTAGTACAGAGCTACTAACAAAATGAGTACAAGTCCCAAAAGTGGACAACAGAGACTGGACTGTCTCGAAGGGTAAAAGACAAGTCTATATACACAGATGGAGACTGAAATAGTAGAAAACGCCGTGTGCTCACCCCCATCTCCGAATCAGACTACTCCAAACTGGATCAACGCTGGCCACTGGTGCTCGGACCTGTATCACGAAAAAGATGCAGAGCGTAGCATGAGTACCAAAACAACAGGTACCTAGTAGGCATCATAGACCGACTGAACTTGAAAAAGTAAAGGCAATATGAAAAGAAGGAATAACACAAACAAAGGTCAAGAGCGGAAATCTAAGTAACAATGGAATGCACACGAGTGTAGAAAGAACTAACTAAAGTAATCTATAACTAACTACACCTAACTGGTCCCCCATAAGCCCAGAAGGTACACTCGTGCGCAAGTTAAATAAAAATCCAAACGGACTCCCATAAGCTCGACGAGTACACAGAAAAACTATAACTAAAGAGAATTGCATATAAGAACCCAAGAATGGAGAACATCAAACCAGAACCTCAACCCTAATTAGTAGAATCTGACAGTACGGAGGCCGGACCTCGAGCCGGATGCTCACCAGAAGTACCCAAGTAACCAATCACAAGTATCAAGTATCTGAGGCCGGAACTCTAACCGGATGCTCTATATAAGTATATGAGCAATAGAGGCCAGACCTTAAACCGGATGCTCTATATAAGTATCTGGGCGACAGAGGCCGGACCTTAAACCGGATGCTCTATATAAGTATCTAGGTAATAGAGGTCAGACTTTAAACCAAATGCTCTATAAAGGTGCCAATGTAACTGCTGAAAGAGTCTTAATCGATTCACGCTCATAATGTTCGTGGAATGTCGTACACACTTAGCCAATCAAAGAAAGTCCTTGGAATCGAATCGAAAATCAAATTCAAATCGCGAAGCAGAATTAGTATCGCCGACGTAACTCGTGAAGTCGTAACATCGGGGAAAATAATGATAACTACAGTCGGAGCAAACGTATCGCCTAACTAAGGCCCAAACTATCAGACTCAAGTCTACTACACCAGTCTATAGGGATCTAAGCTGGCCGAGCGACGTCGGGGCAAAACTAAGGCCTATCGGATCCGAATCATGTATTTCTAAGACAAGCCCTAGTCAAACCTAAACTAAGGCCCAACATGCTTCAAATAAATAGTAATTAAGCATACACGCACTCCACATATCGATGAGGGTTAATTAATAACACAAAACATGCTCACAGTTATCCGATAAAATTGGAACGATATAGAGAAGATTAACATGACTCCTGTAGAGTTCAGGGAGCTCAATGTTCAGTTAGAGGACCTCTTAGGTAAGGGGTTCATCCGTCCGAGTGTGTCACTTTGGGGTGTTCCTGTTTTGTTTGTGAAGAAGAAGGACAAGACTATGAAGATGTGCATTGACTACAAGTAGGCTACAATTTCCCTTTCTTAGATTGAACTCGAGAATGTTAATGCATGTTGATTAGTTAAGATTTGGGTTGGGTAGTACCAACTTGTCACGACCCGATTCCTCGAGTCATGATGACATCTACTATAACCCACCAGTAGGTAAGCTAACCCGTAACCCGAAACAACAAGTAATGGGTCTGAGGGGCAGAAACTAAATAAGAGTAGGCAAAATTTAAGATAACAATATAACAGACGGAAGCAAACCAAAACATATATACAAATAAAGATCCCTCCTAGAATCTAGAAGTCACTAGTACAGAGTTACTAATAAAACGAGTACAAATCTCAAAACTGGACCACCTCGAAAGGTAAAAGACAAGTCTATGTATATAGATGGAGACTGAAATAGTACAAAACGCCATGTGCTCACCCCCGTCTCCGAGTTAAACTACTCCAAACTGGATCAACACTAGCCACTGGTGCTCGGACCTGCATCACGAAACAAATACAGAGCGTAGCATGAGTACCACAACAACAGGTACCCAGTAGGCATCATAGACTGACTGAACTTGAAAAGTAAAGGCAATATGAAAAGAAGAAATAACACAAACAGAGGTCAAGAGCGAAAATCTAAGTAACAATGAAATGCACACGAGTGTAGAAAGAACTAACTAAAGTAATCTATAACTAACTACACCTAATTGGACCCCCATAAGCCCAGAAGGTACACTCGTGCGCAAGTTTAATTAAAACTCGAACGGACCCCCATAAGTCCGACGAGTACACAGAATAACAATAATTAAAGAGAACTACATATGAGAACCCAAAAGCAGAGAACATCGGACCAGAACCTCAACCCCAATTAGTAGAATCTGACAGTATGGAGACTGGACCTCAAACCAGATGCTCACCAAAAGTACCTAAGTAACCAATCACAAGTATCAAGTAACTGAGGCCAAACCTCTAACCGGATGCTCTGTATAAGTATATGAGTGATAGAGGCCGGACCTTAAACCGGATGCTCTATATAAGTATCTCAGCGATAGAGACCGAACCTTAAATCGGATGCTCTATATAAGTATTTGAGCAATAGAGGTCGGACCTTTAACCGGATGCTCTATATAAGTATCTGGGCGATAGAGGTCGGACCTTAAACCGGATACTCTATATAAATATCTGGGTGATAGAGGCCGGACCTTAAACCGGATGCTCTATAAATGTGCCAATGTAACTGCTGAAAGAGTCCTAATTGATCCATGCTCATAAATGTCCGTGGAATGCCGTCCACACTTATCCAATCAATGTAAGTCCTTTGAATTGAATCAAAAATCAAATTCAAATCACGAAGCTGAACTAATGTCGCCGACGTAACTCGTGAAGCCGTAACATCGGGAAAAATAAGGATAACTATCATCGGAGAAAACATATCACCTAACTAAGGCCCAAACTATCAGACTTAAGTCTGCTACACCAGTCTACAAGGATCTAAGCTGGCCGAGCGACGTCGGGGCAAAACTAAGGCCTATCAGATCCGAATCATGTATTTCTAAGGCAAGCCCTAGTCAAACCCAAACTAAGGCCCAACATGCTTCAGATAAACAGTAATCAAGCATTCAAGCACTCCACATAGCAATGAAGGTCAATTAGTAACACATAACATGCTCACAGTTACTCGATAATTCCCGAAAGAGGCTGAAACATGATTTCTAAACACCTATGCATGATTCAATAACTACCAACCCTAAATCCCAACTAATCAACATGCAATCACGCTCTCAAGCTCAATCTAAGAGAAGGAAGTCGTAGCCTACCTGTAGGCCGATCACGCGCTCCCCAAAATCACTTCTTCGGAGCTCTTCCTTTCCGAACGGCCTCGAAACGCTGTCACGCAATCAAAAAATAAGGTCACAACGTTATTACGGTCGTTTAGACACCAAAATCATAACAAACGGAGATGGGTCAATTTTGGAGTCAAAACGGGAATCGTGGGACCCGCACCGAACTGTCTGAATTTGACTCTGTCAAGACACCCTAAACAGCACCTCAAACTTGTGTTCTAAAATGGAACACAATTCAGGGCTCAAAACGCAGCAAAAACCAACAAGCAAGGAAATCACACTTTAATCAACTAAAAAGAAAATATTGCAGCAATCTAAACTCGAAATATACAAGGATCTAATAGTGTCCAGCACTCCTTGAACACTCTACAATGAAGACAAGACAATTTCCAACACGTAGGACTTCGAAACACCCAAAAATTGAGCTAAAATGAGTGAGATATGACCAAAACAAGAATGCCTAAAATAAAAGCTCGAAAAAGGATACTGCAGTCAGGTTATCGCAAAATTTACCTCGAACTACGCATACTCAACAACTTCCAAACACTCTACAACAAAGCCACAAAAAATACGAAGCTTCTGCACTTTGAATCGCTTAATTCTGATGAAAGATGAGAGAGTTATGAGGGTTTGAAGTTTGGAAAAAATGTTGCTAATTTTCTGCATTAATGACAGATTTTCTGCAATAATTTCCAAAACTAAAAAAACTTTGATGGGGTGCTCCGATCTCTTTTGGAACCCCGTGCACGCAAACGAAATATGCAACCATATTAAATTTGATATTCCGGACTCAATGACACAATCAAAATTTCCACAAGAGGTCATTTTGACAAAAAGTGGGTCCCACACCCAAATGGCTCGGAAAAATATAGAAAACCTCGGGACACAAAAGAAGGTCAATCTAGACCAAACTTGACATTCCGAAGCTAACCGTGCTGACGGAATTCTCATCCAAGCACATTCACTCAGAATGTTAACTAAAGTCAAACTTAGGCCTAAACTTAATGTTAAAACGCCCAATCGCATCGACTCACACTGAAAACCTCGGGAGTCATGCCGACCATACTACTAGTCTAAAATGACCCTTCCGGAGCTGATGAAATCATCAGAAATAAATTCCGATGTCATCTTCTTGAATCTTTGATCGAAAATGATCGTTCAAGGTTCATAAGCTCTAAAACACTAAAACTCACACTATAACCAAACGAACGACCAGGTGACCGAACTGTCAATCCCAGCAAGTCATAAATGACTTGGGGTTGCTACAGGAACGCTCTTAACGACACACAGAAGACAAGACACATAAATGACCAGGAGGGTCATTACAGTTCATTCATACAATTGTTGAATATTTTGTCTAACAACATGATTGTCACAATTCACCTAATAATGTGTTATAGTTAAAGTGATTGTTGCATAACAATTTAATCGAGTGTATAAAGTATGTGGCCATATTATTAGTATGTTTATCGATAAAGAATTAGCTATTTATAATACGTGGATCAAGTGAGAATGTAAGATTAACGTCTAAGATATTTAATATGGACCCACACTAGTGATGAAATCAAGATTTTCACGAAAGAAAGGGTAGAGGGAAGGGGCGGGGTGGATAAAAGAATTAAGCACACAAAAAGTCAAAGGGGGTTCAACGGTTACTATATATATGTGTGTGTGAAAGGAGGGGGGGTGTTTTTTTAATTATGCATATTTCGAAATTCTCCCGACAGAAAAACACTTTTAATTATGAGTCCTTAGGACAATTATATTTTATGGTAAAGTCCCTAGGGTTAAAGTTTTAGCCTATCTATAAATGTGTCTGCGGTTGCATTAGTCCGGCACATACTGTGGTAGACATAGACTAGAAAATTCTTAAGATCTTTCTTATCATTTTCTCGGTACAAGTTTGTGTAAGCCGAAGACGATTCTCCACAACACTTGAACAATTGTTATTGAAGGTACATTTATGTTTTTCTTCGTTACTTTTGACTCTGCGTATGTGTTAGAAATCAACATATGAATGATACAATTGTATTCTGAAATGATTTAACCATTTGAACTTGCTTCAAAATATCAATGGAGAAAGATCTTTAATCTATTAAAGACATAAATGTGTATAAAACTTAAATGACATTTATTTCACACACAAAATTATGTAGGAAGCTAGGAATTATCAAAAATTATAACACATGTATGAGTAATTATGCATGATCTAGTGCATATATCTTGACGGATGTTTGTTTAATTGCTCTTAATTGCTATTTACCTTCTAATGTAAATTAGACACATGAAATTAAGTTAGTTTGATCTTTAGGACACAATTGAGGTAATTGAGGTTGCAACTATTAGGGAGAATAATTTTCTCTACCTTTTTAATTGTCATTTCAAATTTAGTATTATTAGCACAAGGAGTATTTAATACAAGAATTATTGTGTATTATTTTATTTCACATCTAATGTAGCATAAGAATATGATTAGCTATACATAGACAAAATATTCAAAAGATAAAATTGTCCTTTATTCAAAATCAATTTAATTGTGCATTTAGAAAGTTATAATTGAAAACATGGATCATTCAATTTAAAATCATACACATATTTTTATGTATCACATATTCCAATTTTAGGCAAATGTACCAAACTTTCAACAAGAATTGCAGATAGAATGAATAACACTACAATTATTAATTTATGTATTATGTAATTCACAATTCATAAAGTTTAATCTATATACCGAAAATTAAGAGACTGAGAAAATTTAGATATATAAAGAGATAAACACATATATTTTAATGGGAAATGTGAGAGATTGACAATGATAAATTGGAGGACAAATAAAAAGAAAAGGACTCTAATCAATAGAATATGAATATAGAAGATTAATAGATAGTCGAGCGTTCTGAGGCTTGAAGTATAAACTATGTTCTAGAAAATGGATAATGTAAAAATTTGAATGTTCCCCCGGCATTACATGCTCAGTCGCCAGCGTGCAGACAACGGTTGCGGATTTCAGGAAGAAAGCAATTCTGCTTGAATATATATAATGCATGTATTGTAATGTCTTTTTCGCGTCCCATATATTTCTCACCTGTCACCATTCTCATTGGCTCTCTCTCTCTCTCCTTATCAGCTTCAGTTACATTTACTCTCCCACTCTCTCTCCCACTTTACCTCGCTTTTTCCCACGCTTCGAAAACTCCTATATGGATTCTCTACTACTATAGTGCCTTTTCGTTTTCTTGCACCAAAAACCCTAAAGAAAAAGGAACAAAAATGGTCTAGGTAGTTGTTGAACTGCTTTTTTGCTCCCTTCTTCACCAGATCTAGACTTTAACTAGGTGCGTATGAAAACCCAACTGTTTTCTTGGTTTTCTTTTTCTTGTGGTGTAGGAATGGTGGAAAAAGTTTCTGATTTTTTGCTCTAATGAAGCTGCATTCACCTATTTGGTTAAATGATGCTGCATTATTGGCTTATTTTTTTTGGGTTTTGTTTTGAATTTTAGCTGCAAAGAAGCTGCTGTTTGGTTCATTTTAGTGATGGGGTTTTAGTGAATTGTTATGGGAATTGGAAAAGAAGTGCTTGAATTTTAGGCAGAAAAGGTGCATTCTTGCCTTTTTTTTTCTTCTTTATTCTGAGTGATGATTTACAGCAGGGTTCTGAGGGAATGTGACAGAAAGTGCTTGAATTTCAGCTAAAGAACAGCACTTTTGTGTTAGATTTGAGACTTGAGACTTTTTGATACTATAATTTTCACTGTGCTTTCTTTGAATGTCGGTGCTGCTCTGTATAGTGCTTTGCCAGTACTTCTCTTTTCTAAAAAGATGATGTCTGCTGTGCTAATTTAGCTTGCTTTGTTTGTTTTTTAATTGGACAGATAATTGGTCTTGAAGAACTGGTTGCAAATGGATGACTCAGTTTTAAAATCCAATGAAGACTCAGTGGAAGAGAACCAAAGTCCAGAGATAATAGAGAAGCCATCTCCGCTGCAGGATTTTGTCGAACATCCACAAAGTTCAGAGTCACTAAAGCAATCATCAGCAGAGAGTGTGAAAAAATCAAGGACAGTGAGACCAAGTTTAAAAACTCAAAATGGGGCAACAAATGCTGGGACTGTGAAGAGGCGAACTGGAATAACAGATGGCACTGATTTTACTCCCGGAGGTGTCAAGTCATCTCTGACAAAATCGACTGTTAGTAGCACTTCACGAATTTCAGGAACAACTCCAGTCACAAGGAGTAGCACTGGCGGTTTGCCTGACAAGCAGCTAACAACAGTGACTAAACGAGCTAGTGGTAGTGTTGCTTCAGGTACAGCTAAAAAGACCAACTCTTTGGCAACAGATCCTATGCGGCGATCGCTTCCCGAAATGCGGAAAAGCACATTGCCATCAACCAGTACCAGAACTACTACTCGATCAAGTATTTCAGAGATCAGAAGATCAGTTCCCGTTTCACCCCTTGCAAAGACTCCAAGAGTATCAGTTAGTTCTGATGCAAGCAAACAAGAATCTGTTAAGAGGACCTCAGCTAAATTATCATCGCCATCACTATCCTCTGCAAGGAGGAGTGCGTCTACATCGTTGGAGAGTACTGCTAGTAGTGTCTCAACTAGAAAGTTCTCCACGAAGTTGTCTTCTCCAGCTGCTCCGTCACCTTCTGTTTCCACTGGATCGAAGGCTGGTTCATTGTCAAAATCGTTGGACAGAAGTAGTAATTCATCAAGCAGGAAGAAAGGGGGGACTCCTGAAGGTCGGGATTCACGTCTTATCATGCTTCCTCAAGTGGAAATCAAAGCTGGCGATGATGTGGTAATAACTTATGTCTCATTTCTTCATGTTGCAAAAATTAATTTTAGTTGGTGTTAAATTGAAGATGAGTGAAAACAATAGTTCATTTTACCTCTCCTGAAGGTGGATAAATTACCTTCTCATATAAGCTGCTCCACTAATATCTTTTTCTTCTAAGGGTGTTCTTTAAGAACAAACCTCATAGGTTTAAAGCAAAGCATTTAGGTAAGGGTTATGACAAGCATGAAACAATATTATTGAAAGTGCTTAAATTGAGAGCTACTCAGTTCTCAAGCATCAAATCAATGGTTTTAATGCTGACAGTGAGGCATACATCTGTATTCCGTTTTTAGAACCTTGGGCTGTGGGTGGACCTTATTAAAAAAAGATCCTTGTGCAGTGGCTTCCCATGCATTTACTAATCGTCATATCACATGCTTTATCTAAAGAATTCCAAACCTCCATCTCTATTTAGCTATTACAAAAATTTTGGTTCACAAATTCCACTTATCTATATTGATTGGCTCTTCTACCTATCAAGATAAATAGAACATGATTTTTGATGCTAAATATGCTTTTGAATTATATATTTTAACGGAAAAGCTTTAAAGTACATACACAAGTGCACTCTATTTTCAATTGCTTTTGATGGAGTATATATTGATTTTCTTTTGCTTTGAACTATACCACTCACCTAAAAGCTTCTAAATATACAATAAATTCATCTGATACCATTTTTTTTTCGAGGAGAGAAGGTTTTCTTTGATCGTCTTCTATTGACTTTTATGATTGTGGGTCTCTTCCCTTGTCGCAAGTAGTGCTTGATCTATTTGTTTGATCAGGTGTAAACTTGGACTATATTTTAAGTTAAATGCTCTCAAATGTGATGTTTATCTTCTTGTTGATAGAAAAATGCTGCTCAGTCTATCTATTGATGGCATTTCTCTGCCTATCAAAATACCTAGCAATACAAAGTCAACATCACTGTCACAGTATAGGTTAAGTAAACAGTATATTCATGCAAGTATATAGATTGTGATTTCGGAAAATAACATATTTGCAAGAACACTTTGTATGTGCAAAGAGAGGTTATTTGGGTCTTTGGTTAATATTTTATGTTTTAGTTGAACTAGCTATCATTGCTAGATTTTTATGCTGGTAAGTATTCTTCATAATGCACGAGCATATTTCGCAGATTTACTAACTAAAATAGTTCAATGCTAATCTTTTAAAGCTGTTTGTGCTTTGTTCAGCATGATTACCTTGAAGGTCCATTTTGTTTATAAAATCTTTGTTCTCCATTTTGCTTCAGTTGAAAGTTTTCTGGTTACGACATAGGATATGTTCCCTATGTTCATTAGAAAAAAGGTTCTTTAGTAATCTTACTAACTATTGAACCTTTGTTCCTTTAATTTCATCAAGCGCTTGGATCTGAGGGGCCACAGAATACGTAGTCTCAACAATGGTGGGCTGAACTTGTCACCAACTTTAGAGGTAACTAACATTAGTTCCATTTTATTTTACCTTTATAAGGTAACTAGAATCTAAGTTGCAGACTCTTCACTTTCGATGCCGCACCTCTGTTGCATTCTCCAAAATACACTACTTTTGGAGAATCCAACACACACCCATTGATTTTTTTGAAGAGTCCGAGTACCATAGACTTGAATGAACAATGAAACCCATATGGGTCTCCAAGAGTGTTTTCTGTGACAAGATTTGACAACAAAATTGAGATTTCGTACAGTATTATGTGGGCATAATAATGGATTATACAAAAAGATATAAACGAAATTTCGTTTTGCAGTTTGTTTACCTCAGGGATAATCTCTTATCAGTGTTGGATGGTATTGAGATACTGACTAGGGTGAAGGTCAGTTTTCTTTGTATATTTCTGTACAGCTAAAAAAGTATATTTCTTCAATTTGAGTTTTGACACTACTTGCGAAGATAATGCAATTGTCTAGTTATTTTCACTCATAGTATATTGATATTTGTCTGTTTAGGTTCTTGATTTGAGCTTCAATGATTTCAAAGGTCCTGGATTTGAACCACTTGAGAATTGCAAAGCCCTTCAGGTCAGCACTTCTCTTGATGTCTTATTTTGTTTCAAAGACTTAAACGGTTACTCTTTCATTGATAAGGCTCTGAAGTAATTTGTCATTCTTTTTCAACTTTTTGACCTTTTAGCAACTTTATCTTGCTGGAAATCAAATTACATCACTCACAAGCCTTCCAGAGCTTCCCAACTTAGAAGTAAGTCTTTAAACATCTGCCTTACTCCTTGTTCATACTCACAGCAGTTTTCAGTTTTTCAATGCCTACTCTAGGTTATTGTTGTTTTCTTAATTATCAAAGAGAAAAAAAGACCAGCTTATTGTTTTTTTCTATGACTCTTAAATTTCAGTTCCTATCTGTTGCTCAGAATAAGTTAAAATCTCTTTCAATGGCCAGTCAGCCTCGGTTACAGGTTAATCTCTGATTTTTATCTTTTCTTACTTCTTGCTGCTTGTATGGTTAGAACCTACATCACATATATTTTTCCTTTGCAGGTATTAGCTGCTAGCAAGAACAAAATCTCTACATTGAAAGGATTCCCTTATTTACCTTCTCTCGAGGTTAGTAATGAACATCTAGTCAATTTCTGATTATTGTTAAATGTGTTTGTAAATGATGACATTATGTGTCTACTTTGGTAAAGGAGTGATATTTATTGTTGTTTGTAGTGGTGGCAAGTGGGTATGTGCACAATGCATGTTCCTGATTAGGCAGACTATTTTAAGGAGTTACAACATTAGAAAGTTTTAAGGGGTCATAACTGGGTAATCCAATGGTCACTGAGTTTAACAGGTAGTTTGAGTAGCACATTTATGAAAATAAACAGATTGCAACCTGATACACCTCTGTCTCTACTCTTCTTAAATAATCATGAAGGAACTTAGTCGGTGAGTTTCATTTTTTTTTTGCTCCTTTCTCATAGAATCATGAAACTTCAAGCGTTAACAGCATAATTCGGTATAAGTGCTACTGGTAATAACGATCCACATAAAGTTAAAACGGCTGCATAGCCCAATATCATCATAGTATCCAATTCCATTTATTTGCTACTTTTATCTTTTCTGATTAATCAAAATTACTCTTATGTCTTGTAGTTTGAATTACTAGATTTTTTTATTTCTTATTTGGATCTCGGCATCTACTGAAGAATCAAATCAATGACGGTAAGGCAAAAGATATAGGCATATTTAAAGAACTCCTAATCACCTGTTTTTCTGTATTTTCCTCGCTTGCTCTTTTTCCTTTTGGCTATGGAAGTGGGGAAGATAGAGCCAACAGGGATGAACTATCAACAGAATTAGTGTTTCCCTCTCTGTTCCCAATAAATTTTACTTAAGTTGTCCGTGTCTCTCAGATGCCTCAAAATATTATCTGAAAAACGCTATCTAGTGTTGATGGGCTCTGGATGCAATAACGCCATAAGTATGCTTAATGTTTGCCTAATTCATTCGTGTTAGATTGGTGACTGGTCATACGACAAAATAAAGAGAGATCCTGATAGCTATAATATGCACCACTTCTAGTTAAAAGTGTTAAACTGAGATTACAGTAACATTCTCATAAAATGGAAAGGTTACTGTAGCATCACTTATATATTACATAGTATAGCTGAATAGGAAGCTATTTTACTTGTCTTCTTTATAAGATAACTTTTTTTGGATCTTGACTTGATTCAGTAAATTCCTGGTACTCACAAAATGATAGAGGACACAGAAAGCTCTCTTCATTTGAGTGCACATGTGAATTAGAAATGTTCTGTATTAATGTGCACGTACTATTCCATATCTAGATTTTTTTTTATGTCGAATGCTGTATTATATAGTATGCCAAGGATGTTTGTTTAGTTTGCCTGAGTTTTGTTTTTCTTCCACGACAATCTACAGCATTTACGCGTGGAGGAGAATCCTATCCTTAGGCTGCCACACCTAGAGGCAGCTTCCATTTTGCTTGTCGGTCCTACTTTAAAGAAGTTCAATGATAGAGGTACAATACTTTGGTCAATCCTTGTTTTTCTTGTGGTAGCTGCATCTTATGATTTCTGTTGAATATGAATTCTCATTTCGTAGTATTGCTTGTTGTTTCCTTCTAAATGAAATTATATGCTTTCAGATCTCTCCCGTGAGGAGATAGCTCTAGCTAAACGTTATCCTTCTCACACTCCCGTGTGCATCAGAGGTGGTTGGGAATTTTGTCGTCCAGAACAAGCAGTTGGTGAGTTTTCGAGAAACTGCTGTTCTTTTATTGTCCGATTCAGTGATAATCTCTGTATGCATATTTTTCACATACAAAAGGTTTCCTAACATCCTTAAGTAGTGTTAGTTGAATGGATACCAGATGTGTAAGATTTGTTTGTTGAACTGGGTGATATGCTGTGTTGTATACACCAAGATTGGTTTGGTACATATCCATGCTTAAAGTTAAACTTTGACTAGTCTATCAAAAAAAAAGTTTAACTTTGACTAGTTTATTGAGATTGGATTAGCATCTGTGGTCTGTTACTGCTAGGAGCTAGTCTTCTTGTGGGATCCAATCTTATTTATGTGAAGACACACAATGTTTAATCAAGTGGCCGTGGAATTATTTTGTTTTCGATTTCTTCTTTTGTTTACATCATTTCATAGTTCTGCTGGTGAGAGGCAAGATAAAGGTGTAAAACAGTCTCGGGAGGAGATATAAACAAAAGTTAGAGGCTATAGGAGAGAGAATCCAACTTTTCTCTTCAACAATAACTTGGAGAATCCAAAGCCTTGAGAGTGTCAATCACTTACTTCTTCACTGCCCTCTTACTGCTTAAGTCTAGAATTTCGTCCCAACTCCTATCTATTTGTGGACTATCCTGGAACCTCCCTCGGTTTACCAAGGAAGCTTACACTAGCTGGATTTTTGGAGAGTTGACAAAATGATCAAGAAGGTCTGGGAAATGATTCCTGCAGTCATCTTTTGAGTTGTGTGGAATGAAAGCAACCACAGCTGTTTCGATGGGATATCAACTCCAACTCATGCCCTGAAAGCTAGATGCTGAGTTGTTTTGTTTAGCTAGAATTTTCTTACAACTGTTAACAGGATGGAAAGTTTCTTTCGCCATCTAATTGTGACAGGATGGAATTTCCTACCAATCTACATTCTCCGATTTTTTGTGTTTGTTTTTGTGTGTGTGCGTGCGCGTGCGTGTTTGTTCTGTCTTTGTGGATTGCTTCTTGGAGCTTGAAGAGAATATATGTTGGTGGTGCTGCACTTAGCTTGAGGGACATTAGTTCAGTGACACAATTATAGTATTTGATGTTTGGAAACAGGAGAATGTGTGGGAATAAGACAAAAAAACTAGCCCTAGAGGGTAACCTCACATGACGTGCTCTCGATAATTTTTTTTCATATATAACAGAACAGTGTTAATAGAGCTTGAAGGAATTTGATGACACATATCAAGAATACATTGTTAATTTTGTATAATCTTGGAACATAATGGCAATCACTTGTTGCATAGATGATTGGATGAGATTCTTGGGATGTAACTTTTCTGTTTAGTGCTCTTGTGATCTAGTACTAGTATACTGGGGATATTCCACTTTTTGTTTATTTACAAAAGGGATCTTACACAAATAATTGGTTGATTCACTGTTTACTTTTCCAGCCGGTATACAAAGATAGTACACTAATCCTACATGGTTATACACATGACATATTATACATGAATTATTCATAGATTTTACATCAGCCGACTGTTTGTAGTTTAAATGATTGAGTGGACGGCTATTTAGTACAAGTAGAAATAAAAAAACTGAAGCTTTCTTGATGTATGCTTGGTTTCAAACATACTTGCTTAGTTGCATTTCATCTGTGTACAGTTGAGAATGCGCTAAACCGTATTAGGTTATCATCTTATAATCATCATATATTATTNATACAAGTAGAAATAAAAAAACTGAAGCATTCTTGATGTATGCTTGGTTTCAAACATACTTGCTTAGTTGCATTTCATCTGTGTACGGTTGAGAGTGCGCTAAACCGTATTATGTTATCATCTTATAATCATCATATATTATTATAAGTGGAAAGCTCTAAAGTGAAAAGTTGAATTACCATTTTGCCCTTCTACTAAATTAAAATTTGATTAATTATGTGCCAGCTGATTTTCAGTTATAATGTTTTTCATCTTTGTAATACTTTTTGTTTTTGGATAACTGTGGTGTCCTGACCAGCTTGCACACACCTCGACTAATTCATTCTCTAATACTTCTCTCTTCCACAGATTCAACTTTTCGCTTTCTGCTTGAGCAATGGAAGGAACAACTTCCTCAAGGATTCCTACTCAAAGAAGCCTTTATTGACCATCCATTTGAGGAAGATGCTTGCTATTGCCACTTCAATTTTGTTAAGGATGAATCTGAGAGTACTGATTCAGACATAGTCTTGAAATACCAATGGTTTATAGGAGAGAGAACTCCATCAAACTTCATAGAAATACATGGTGCAACGAGGGAGGTAATAGTTTTTAGCTACTCTATTTGAGGTTCTGTGTTTCTATATCCATGAGACGTCATTATATGATATTAGTTTTTTATGATCAGTTCTATTGGCCAAAGCATGAAGACATTGGTAGAATCTTGAAAGTTGAGTGTACGCCGAAGCTGGGAGAGACAGAATATCCCACTATTTTTGCCATATCTTCTCCAGTTTCACCTGGTATGCTATTTTTTTGTACATAGGAAATAACATAATGATGACATGACTTATGAAAAAAGAAGATTAATGATGAAATGACTACTCCCTCTTTATCGGAGATATTTGAAATATATGATAGATTGAAAAATGAGTTTGTGTTTGATATAGAACTTTTCTGTCCCAAAAAGAATGACACCACGATTATTTTGGAAAGGAAACAGTTTTATCTTTGGGTACAGCATTTTCTGTTTTGGTTTCTAAACTATAGAAGATTGTGATTTGTATTACTTTTATGTAGTTTCACTAGATAAATATGTAGAAGTGTTATTTAATAAAAAAAAAGAAATTGATATAGATTGTTGGATTCACATTGAGTTTGGATCCTTTGACCCTTCATCAGATCTGTACTCTGTTACTATTTTTGAGACAGTGGGAATAGTTGAATTGCAAATATAAGTTTGAGGAATTTTATTTCAATTTCTGAATTTGCAAATGTATTTGCTTGCTAATTTATGCTATGTCCAATATCACATAGGATGATTGTTAAGTGCTTGGGCAATGTTAATGAGAATCATACAGGGATTACTGAGAATCCTACTAGACCTTATGCTTTTTTATCTACTCTGGTCTAACTAACACAACTAGGGGCTGCTAAGGTACTACAGTTTGCATGTGTCCTATCAGAAAGGGAAAAAAAGAGAAGAAAACAAGAAAAACATCTCATTTGTCAGATTTTAAAGCACCTGTTAACTGCAATTGCTTGTCAGAAGAAAATGTATTTCATATTATTACGAACCAAGTCAAATCTCTCAATGCAAAGATAATGTTCTGAATTCTTTTTGATAAGTATAACTAACAGTTAAAAAAATTGAAACATTAAATTAGCTAAAGAAGTTATATCCAATCCTGTAGATGTATTGAGAAGATGCATTATCTGTTGCCTCTGTCATCTTCAATGGCTGGTGTTTCTGCTGAAGTTTTTTTATTTGCATGTCTTACTGTTAGTTAATTGTCTCTTGATTTTATATTGGCTGTCAGTTGTATCATCTTTTCTTCTGTTTCTTGTTCCTTTTCTCATTTTCTATTTTTTTGGTAAAGGAACTGGACATCCGAAAGTGTTGAAGATTGAAGTATCTGGAGATTTATTAGAAGGAAATATAATTCGAGGCCATGCAGAAATCGCATGGTGCGGTGGAACCCCAGGGAGAAGCATTTCAAGGTAAGATGATCATCTTAAACTGCAGTCACAACACTCCTCAGATTTTGATATTCTTAATTTTTCCCAAAACTTGTCCACCATTGATATAGAGGAGTAACCTTCTGGTTTAACCTTTCAGTTGGTTAAGGAAAACGTGGAGCAGCAATCCAGTGGTCATTGTTGGTGCTGAAGAAAAGGAATATCAGTTGATGCTTGATGATGTTGGTTCGTGTTTGATGTTTATGTATACTCCTATGACAGAGGAAGGTTCCAAAGGAGAACCTCAATATGCTATAACAGATTATGTGAAAGCAGGTATGGAGTTGGGAGTCATTTGTTTTTGGGTCATTAGATTCCAAGAAGGCTGCAATATGACAGGCAATTATTTAATAAGGAAGAACTGTTCATTCCTCAATCAGGAAAAGTAGAAGTTTAACCAAAAAATATAAAATATGGTTTACTTCTATGTCAATTATATTAGAGCTTCTCAATGACATTCTACATAGGGTTTTTTACATTTTAAGATGGTAGCTTGATGGGAGAAATAACTTCCTCTTAAATGGACATATATCATTACTGTGCAGCTTCTAAGTTATGCAAAACAGAAGCAGTGGCTTCAGGGATTGATATCACCTATTTTCTTGAGCTCATTTTGGTCCATCTTACAAAGCAGTCTTTTTTGAACTAGTTTTATTGGTAACTGCCTGATGGCAGGATGTGGTCACTAAGTTAGAATTTTCTGTTGCAGCTCCCCCATCAGTGGGTGATGTACAAATTTCTGGAGATGTTGTTGAAGGAAATACCATAAGAGGAATTGGGAGATATTTTGGAGGAAAAGAAGGACCCAGCAAGTTCGAGTGGTTGCGTGAAGATAAGGATACAGGGTAAGTTGTCTTGTCCTTCAATTTATGTTACTATCTACAGTCTCTTGTACTTCGATTATCTTCGATTATCGCACTATTTTGTTGTAGTCAATTATCTTTTTTTTTTTTTTTCAGAATGCTTTCTTTAGTATTTTGCTATGATTTCTTCACTTCTGTTATTTCTTTTTCAATCTGCTTTGATATGCTTTTCCTTGAGCTGAGGGTCTATCGGAAACAACCTCTCTACCTCCAAGGTAGGGGTAAGGTTTGCATACACTTTACCCTCCCATACCCCACTTCTGGGATTGCACTGTGTTTGTTGTTGTTTAGTTTTCATGAAGATTACTGTTATTTTGTTTTTTTTTGGATTGGTAATGCTTGTCTATTCAAACAGGTGCAAATATCTATCTTGCCTAAGTTTATTGATTATTTATATAGGTCACTCATCGTTGTGTAAGGCTTTCCAATGTTGAGTAATATATGTTCCAGTTTCACATTGGTTTTAGACGGGTTCTGAAAGAGTTTATGAAGGTTTTGGGCACCCATTATCTTAAGGTTTTGGGTAGGATGTTCATATTCTTCTCACATGGTATCAGACCAAACTTGATTAATCTTATTCCCACACAAGTAAGTTTGCATTAATTAAACTACAAATCAGGTTATCACAGGGTGGTTCTGTGGTTGAGTTATATATGTCCCACATAAGTGTTAATGGAGGCTTCTAAAGCGGTTTATAAAGGTCTAGTGTTAACCTAACATTTCCTTATTGTTTTGAGTCGGATACTCAAAATATTTCATAAAGACTAAAGTAGTATTTACTAGTACACCTGCCACATAATCTTCTAGCAAATCCTGCAATCTATAATAAAACCACATCCATTCAACTGTGATGCACTTGCGTGAACCAAGCCTTTAAATTCCTCTAGTCTACGCAATTGTGACTACTAAATGGAAGTGATCACAACTTCTTGGCGTCTCACCTTGAAAAAGCAGTCACAAAGCCATTCTTTTTCAAAGCTAAGTAGGCATTACCCTAGCTGGTTTGTATAGTTTCAGATGTGGCTACAACTGCAATGTACACTTCGCCAATTCTGGCTCATCCTTCAAAAACTTTCTGGCTTGCTTTCTGATGTAATACACTTTTGTGTGATGAACTATTTGTCAGAATCTCACATGATTTAAGTGTGATTTGTAGTCACCATATCTATTCTTGGAAATCTTACCATTTGTGGTACCTTCTGAGGTGCTTATGCCCATTTTCTTAACATGGTGTCGAAACAAATAGACGTCCAGGGTTCAAGTCTCATTGCCAACCTTGATCTTTTTTCTTAAAAAAAAGCTTTTCTTTGTGTTTGACCCATCACCAAGAAACATGCCTGCTCGTGATGGAGTCTGTTGAAGACACTAATTAGGAAACAACTATATGTTCTATCTAGTAGTTTAAGCTTTTAGATGAGGTAATCATACACTTACCAAAATACTGCTATTTCATGTGGTTTGATGTCTGCTTTTTCACCTGGTTGATCTTGTTTGATAAGTCTTTTAACTTGCCTTGTATCCTTTTCTTTGGCTTGGGTTGTGGATACAGGGAATTTGTGCTGGTGTCATCTGGTATGAATGAATATACTTTGACAAAAGAGGATGTTGGCTGCTGCTTGGCTTTTGTTTATGTACCCGTGAATTTTCAAGGTGTAATATTTTGTAACTTAATTCCATCTTTTTTAATAGTCCATGAGCGTTGTTACATCTGACTGTGCTTTGCAGGACAGGAAGGGAAATCTGTATCGCTTGTGTCACAGAAAGTTAAGCAAGGTTTGCTATTCTAATGTCTCGTAACTTAACATCCTTAGATTGTTTCATGTAATGAATCTTTTGTCAGGGAATGAGTTCACATTGAGATACGATACTTTGTCGAATTGGTCAATCTAAGATGGGATGTTTAGGTGTGTCGGTCATAGATTTTCGTTTAAGGTCAACAATTATAGTAGTAATAGAAAAATCTCCTATATAAGAGAAATATACAAAAATTAAGAGTATACAACATAATATGGAGAAATTTTAGATTATATCTCATGCAACTGACATAAGTTGTGCCAGACACTCATTTTTTTTTTTGTTGACAAGTGACCCTTTGTTGGTCCACCTCACAAGAAAATTCACTCTTTTCTACTCTCTCCTTCCATTGTCTTGTTCTGGTCTTTTCAGCTCCTACCACCTCCCAGTGTCACATGCTGGTTAGGTTTGCTGAAGCCAATTATACAAGCCATACTTGATAGACCAAAATGCATATGTAACTTATTTATAATCTGTTATAATTTTGGTTATACGTTTTCAGTATTCTGCATAGTGAAACAATGTCGGTTTGTGGATCTTATTGTTTTTTTTAAAAATAAATCTAAATAACTGTTCCAGCTCCTCCTAAAGTGACACATCTAAAGATAATTGGTGAACTAAAGGAAGGCAGTAAAATAACGGTAACTGGTATCGTTACCGGAGGAATTGAAGGAGCCAGCAGAGTTCAGTGGTTTAAAACAAGTTCATCAACATTTGAGGGTGAGAGCTATCTTGATGCATTGAGTACATCCAAAATTGCAAAGGTAATAGATATTAAGTCAAGGTTTTAAATATCAGTCCTACGTGTGATGCATCAAATCAATAACCATTAGTTAGTCATAAAATGATGCATGAAATCAGTAAATGTCTGTTTTCTACAGGCGTTCCGCATACCTTTAGGAGCTGTTGGTTACTATATTGTTGCAAAATTTACTCCGATGACTCCAGATGGTGAAGCTGGTGAACCAGTCTTTGTCATTTCTGAAAGAGCTGCAGAGAGTAAGTATAATACATTTAAATTTCATCTGTTACTTTGTGCATTTGTTCTTAACTTTGAATAATCAATCAAACATGGATGCTTTTTTGCAGCTCTTCCACCTAACCTTAACTTTTTATCTCTGACTGGGGATTACGCCGAAGGTGGAATAATGACCGCATCTTATGGTTATATTGGGGGTCATGAAGGAAAAAGTATTTATAATTGGTATCTTCACGAGGTAGAATGCTGTGTTCTTGTCTCAACATGATTGTAGGCTCTGTATTATCTAGACTCTTTTCAGAATCCTATCCGGACTGCAGAGAGAAAAATAACTGATCATGTTTATACCTACTCTCTTGGATTGGTATGTTATTAGACACCAAATGATGGATGGTGCTGATCTGAGAATAAGTGAGAATATTCTCTGAAGCAGAGTATCCCTTACTCAGTTCAAATGAATTTTAAATTAGATACTTCAGGATTTCATCAAATTCAAGTAACAAATGAGGAAGTAAATCTTGGATAATCGTTTATCTATGTGAGTTAGTGATGAACTTTGTCTAAACATGGGATGATTCTCAACTTCCCTAAAGAAACAGAATGAAAAAAAAACAAGAAATAAAAGGGAAGAAACATTTACACTGACTTATCATATGAGGGATGCAGAGCACTGAGAATGTAAAGTAAAAGCAAAGGGATTCTATTGTTGTTTCGTACACAACTGATGCAAAGTCTATTTGAGTCGTATTTTATGAAAGCATATGCTCCATAATTTATGTTGCTGTAATGAAAATATACCTGTTATGAAGAAAAGACCATTTTTGTTTTCTGTATTTGAAGAACTTTTGATACATAATTTCATTACATGGATTATCATTACGTCTTAATTACTGAAACTGTACATGTGTCATGGACTACTTCGTTGGTTTTATACAAATCAAAAGCTAGAGCAAAGAGATTGTCTTTGTGAACACCATGAGCTCATCCATGCTTATCGCAGTTTCTGAATGTTTAAGGTAGTTATGGCCTTATGGGGATAACAGCGTAAGTGGCTAGCTAACAGTTCTTAGATTGCATGATAGTTTTATTTTAACTTTTTCTTAAACTTAATATAACATTCTTTTGTTGCTGTTTTTAGCTATCATTGATCGGCTCTTCTTACTGCAGGTTGAAAATGGCTTAGGTGCTATGATACCTGAGTTTTCCGGTCTTCTTCAATATCGTATTGCCAAAGATGCAATTGGTAAATTCATATCTTTCAAATGTACCCCAGTTCGTGATGATGGGACAATGGGCGAGCCAAAAACTTGTATAGGACAGGAGCGTGTTCGCCCAGGTAATGATACATTTCCACACGTTGGGACAGATTTTAAGAATTGTTATGATTTTTAGTCTTCTGTAGATATCCTAGAGCATACATTATTCTTAATGCGTACTGATGGTCTCAGAGCTTGCTGCAGTCCAGGTTCTGATATATTTTCTTGTCATAGAACTCCATGAGTTAAGCCATAGGCCTAGCTATGATCCCTGTATACATCACTTCCTGGGTACCACAAAATTTAATATTCTGGTGTTCCTCACAAAAAAATATAATAGAATTATAGGGTTTATGTAAAACAATCTCAGATTGTGATGAAGTGTACTTTTAACCTTTCTTGGAAAAGTGGGTCCAGATTCTTCTTGAAAGAAGCTATGAACATGACCTTCTATTGTACTATTGGAGTTTAGTTATCATTTGTTACTTAACTGGTATCTGATGAAATTCGGGTTCTGCTGTTATCACCTGGTTTTAAGAAGAGAACTAGAAAGCTTCTTTTGCAAATACTTAGCAAAGTCTGTATCCTCTTTTCAAAGCCTTATTGCATTTTTTTCTTTTCCAGCAAGCACGACACATTTAAATACTGTGACACTGTTCAAAGTTCACTAGAGGAATATGGTTGCAGAAAGCTCATGCTGCTTTTTGATGGACTTGGATTTCATTAATTAGTTGTCACCTAATATTTTCTTTGTGTTACTCATAAAAAAGTTTCTTATTTTGATATTGTATGGTCTAGGAACTCCAAGATTGCTTTCTCTACGATTAGCCGGAACTGCAGTTGAAGGCACCACACTAAGCATTGATAAGAAATACTGGGGTGGTGAAGAGGGAGATTCAATTTACCGCTGGTTCCGGGTATTTAAATGCGTTTTTAAATGCTTGATCCTCTTTACAAGCAAATAAGCTGACTAGTATGAATGTTACTGTGCAGACTAGTTCAAGTGGAACAAACATAGAAGTCAATGATGAGATGACATCCTCATACAAGCTGTCTATTGATGATATTGGATATTTTATATCTGTATCCTGTGAACCTGTTCGAAATGATTGGGCTCGTGGTCCTATTGTTATCTCGGAACAAGTTGGACCCATTGTTCCAGGTATTACCAAATGAATCTCTGCATATGAATAGGTCAACATGAATTATTGTTAGTTTTTCAACTTCTGAATTGGTTGCTTGGAAGTTAATAAGATTACTTTCTTTTTTTCATATAACAAGATTATTCAGTTTGCTAGTTATTTAGGACAGACATGCAACCATGCTGATTGCCTTATTTTTTAAGTTCAAAATGATACTTACATATGAGTTATATCTAAAACCGTTCACTACAGGGCCACCGACTTGCCATTCACTTGAATTTCAAGGATCTTTGGTTGAAGGAGAACGTGTGAGCTTTGTTGCGTCTTATAGTGGAGGGTACAGTTACATATTAAAATCATCCATCTAGAACTGGAGTCTCTGTATTCGTTTTGGTTTGTTCTGAAGTTGAAAGTGTTCATGCGCAGGGAGAAGGGAGAATGCATACATGAATGGTTTAGAGTGAATCATGATGGTGGCAAAGACAAAATAAGCTGTGATGGTAGGGACATATATTGTCATAGTTTATTATAAGGGTGCAAAAACTTGTCGAGTAAATCAGTTTTGTTGGCAGAGTTTCTGGATTTGACTCTTGAGGATGTCAGTAATTGTATAGAGCTTATTTATACTCCCATCCGCAAAGATACATTAAAAGGAAGCTGTAGGAGCATATTGTCTTGCCCAGTAGCTCCTGGTATGTCATTTGCTCTTACATAATCTTTTGTTAGAAAAGGCACTTTCAGTGCCAATCATATTTGTAGCATAATCAGAAATTGATTATTTCATGTAGTAGCGAGTGACATTTTTCTTTGCAACACTTGGGTATGCAAATGCGTGAAAAATAACGCGAAAGCATCAGTCTTGGTGCTGTTTTAGGTTTCCCAACAAAATTGAAAAGTGTACTTTGAAAGTTCAGGTTTTGATGTATGCCTCTGTTCTACTATTCGGATCACAAGTCTCTGCTTCCATGACCGTTCTGCCACTAAGGACTTGACAATAATTTTTGTCAAGTTCTTCAGACATTTGAATTCTGCTTCTTTTTGTTCTCTGCAATCAATCACATGAATTGATTCTGTTTTGGTGAAGCCTGAGCAGGATATTTTTGACCAAATAACATATCTTTGATTATTCATGATCCCGGAATGACATTAGCTAGAATATGAACTTCCTCAGATGTTCCAATTTTTAACAGCTTTTTATTTTCACGAACTTTTAACAGTTTATGTGCACTATTTTCTTGTGTTGCTCCGTGCAGTAAACCTCCATAATTACACTGTTTGACTTTGTGCATTTTATTCTGCTGTTAAATCATTCATATGAAGTACTTCTACCTTATATTGACCTTGCATTGAGATAGGGGACCCAATTGGTGTTGAATTGTCAATTCCTAAATGCTGCGAGGGCGAGACAATAGTTCCCAATCAGAGATACTTTGGAGGGAAAGAAGGTGATAGTGAATATGTTTGGTATCGGAGTAAGAATAAGCTTCATGAATCTGCTCTGCTGAACTTGCCTAGCGTTACAGAGGATGTACATATTTGTGCAAGGACTATGTAAGTCTTCTTAAGAGTAATAATTACTAACTTTGACTTCTTGTTGAAAAAAACTCAAAAGAACACATCTCATGTTTGTTTATTCTGTGAGTAATCCTTTTTGAATATGTATTTACCAGATCATATACGCCATCGCTTGAAGATGTGGGAGCATATTTGTCATTATATTGGCTGCCAATTCGCATCGATGGCAAATCTGGGAACCCATTAGCATCAGTTTGCGAGTCTCCAGTCTCCCCAGGTAGACCTTGATTCCTACTCCTGATTAGATTTATGTCTCCCTTCCCCATCATTGATTACAACCTAATATCTTGGAGTGTTTTTTTTAATTTGTGATAAGGTAAATAATTTTATTAACATTTGGGGGGAAACCCCGTATACAATCCATATACCAAAAGAAGAGAACCTACACCAAAATATGGTTCTCTACAAAAGAGATCCAATCCTCTATACAAATTGGGACCTCACAAGTACACCAAAAGTAAACTAGGGACAAAACAGTACTCTTCATTTTTACAAAATCAAGTTCCATCCCTTCAAAAGCTTTCCATTTTTAATTCTTTTAGTATGAGATAGTATATTCTATTTCAGAGCTTTCAATTAAAGGGTGCTGGACTCCTACCTGATATTCAATCTAAAAAGGAAAGACTGCCATATAAAATGGAACATATGGAGTATTTGCTTATTTTGAAGTGTTGTACTGAAGATGTCTTGTGAAATATGTGGCAGCTTCTCCAGTAGTTTCTAATGTTCATGCAAAGGAGCTCTCATCCAGTAGTTACCTTGGGGAAGGAGAATATTTTGGTGGTCATGAAGGAACAAGCTTGTTTAGCTGGTACAGAGAAACTGATGAGGGAACAATCACTCTCATCAATGGAGCATGTTCTAAAACTTATGAAGTTGTAGATGAAGATTACAATTGTTGTTTACTTTTCGGGTAACAGCTTCTAACTTTTTGACAGGATTTTGAAGTGTTTTATTGTAAGATACAGAGGCATAGTAGTTGATGCTTATACATGCAGTTGAATTTCTAGTCTTTTGCAGGAGTGTTTCTTCTGTTTTTTCTTGTTTGAATAATCTTGTTAAAGAAAAAATGAAAATAAACAAATGACATATGGAAAAACTTTAAAGAAGAGGTGCATGTATATTATCTTTTTCTTTCTAAAACATGTTACCCAAAATTTGCAGATATACGCCAGTTCGTTCAGATTCAATTATTGGTGAACATCAGATCCGAGCCAACTCATGTGATTCTCCCAGGTATTTGTCTTATCATAGCATAAGGTAGTCGTCTATTTTATGCCATCATGTAGAGGTCCTTATGAATGGGTTGGTTTTGTACTAGTTTGAGATAGACACTGCCACTCTTCACCTTCACACAATTAACTGTTTTGGTGCCATTGTGACATTACGACAAAGTTTAGAAGTAACTGAGAAATGAATATAAGAGAACGATGTACTGGTGACTAGTGAGTTGATAAATGCACTACAGACCTTTTTGTAGGTGTTGTTTGAGTATAAAGAGAATACATGTCTATCTTCACACATATCTAGATTCACTGAATTTGAGCAAGTGAAATATTATTGTAGTCTAAACTCTATAGGATATGTTTGGATATTCACTATTCAAGTATAGAGTATTTGCTATGTTATTAGACAACATAGAAAATTTATCTATCATATTGTATGTAGACTAAAACTCCTCTGAGAATCCCTCTTGTACATTGTTGGTTAATCAAGTCTCTTCTCAGTGGTGGTGAACCCACGTGGTTACCATTAGGTGCCCAAGAACTCACATTTTCCAATTTAAACTTTAGATTTTATTATGGGTAACTAGGTAATTAGTGAAAAGATGGATATATAAATTAGTGAGCACCCATGATCTTCAATCGACAAATGGTGCATGGTTAACAGACAGAAGTAGGAGGTGCAACTACCTCTGCATTCAGGGTACCACTCTTGTTTGATGAACTTTTTTTATGGTTAGATCTTCTTTTAGCCCTTTTCTTCATTCATGGCTGATTCTTCTCTTCCTTTACTTGTATATTTCTTTTTGCCTCTCCTTTTTCCCCCCTTCTTTCACCACAGAGTGATGAAATCTGGTTTTTCCTTTCCTTTTTCTTTTTCCCTTTTANGATGGATATATAAATTAGTGAGCACCCATGATCTTCAATCGACAAATGGTGCATGGTTAACAGACAGAAGTAGGAGGTGCAACTACCTCTGCATTCAGGGTACCACTCTTGTTTGATGAACTTTTTTTATGGTTAGATCTTCTTTTAGCCCTTTTCTTCATTCGTGGCTGATTCTTCTCTTCCTTTACTTATATATTTCTTTTTGCCTCTCCTTTTTTCCCTCTTCTTTCACCACAGAGTAATGAAATCTGGTTTTTCCTTTCCTTTTTCTTTTTCCCTTTTACAAACACAAAGACACACTAGTCACCAAGTGAGGATGTCTAAAGGCTAGAGCAGTAAAGCGAAAAATCTATTTACTTGCAAAGTCTAGCTCTATAAAAGTAAGTCATATTTATTGTTTTGAAAAAAATATAAAAACTCATCGCTGACAATTGTGAATACAATGAGGTGAGTATCGCGAATACCATATAAGGAGACAACAACAGTTCCCTCAATCAACGTGGGACAATCTAACAGAAAGGAAGAGTTTTTCAATCTTCTACTACAATTCCAACAGTCCAACCTTTTGATTATCTGTCAAATGTTCAGCTCAGCAAATATTCCTTAGTGGTTTTGCTTCTCTGTAGAGCATTCTTCATTTAGAATTTTTCCATTCACTATCTAGAATACTGTCCTTTTCAATAATTGTGAAAAGTTTACCAAGGTCATTTTCTGACAGCTACGCTATGTCCACAGATATTCCAAGAATTGAGACGCTGGCTCTTACTGGGAAGGCTGTTGAAGGAGACATACTAACTGCTGTTGAAATAATTCCAAAGAGTGAAATTCAAGAGCGTGTATGGGCAAAGTATAGGAAGGATATCAAATATACTTGGTACTTCTCTGTTTTCAACATTTGATATGCTGGGAATCAACTGTTTTTCCTTAATGGCTGATTATTCTTTACTAGATATTATTTCATGTCAAGTTAGACAGTGATAATATAGAGATGATTTCTCTTGCCACACTTGCTACTTTTCCTATATTCGGAGAAAAAGGAACCAAAAACTGCTCGTATTTCGTGAATGAGATTGGTTCTATATCTGGATCTCTGGAAATAATTTTGGGTTAGTTGGTTAAATATCTGGATATGTGGAAGCACATATAGTTGGTGTTATCTTGATATGATTTACTTCTTGACTCTTATGTATAATTTACTGCATCCAAGATTGCAAACTGCAATTGAATCATCTTAGCATAATCCAAAGACTGCATTGCTTCTGGAGGTTCTATTGTAGAGTATATTGAGAAGCTTCTGATATTTTATTGGCTGCTGCAGGTTCATTTCGACTGAAACAGGAAATAATAAGTCCTTTGAGCCATTACCATCACAACGTTCTTGCTCATACAGGTTACGATTTGAGGACATAGGTCGCTCTCTTAGATGTGAATGCATCGTGTCTGATGTTTTTGGAAGGTCAAGTGATCCAGTGTATGCTGAAACTCCTTCAGTTTCACCAGGTCTTGTAGCTCTAAATTCTAATCTTGTTTCCACTTGTATATACTTAAAGATAACCATAATTGTGAGATGGGTAAAACATACCTGATTGTTGCCGTGTGTGGAGTGTCCCGAACTGATATTCCTCTCTTGACATGAATTTGTAGCAGATTGTATTTTGGGTTTCCTTTGTTTCTTTCTTTTATTTTAAAATTTGGTTGTGGTCGATGTTTGTATCAGGTGTATGGTCAAAAAAGTGCAGTCACTCACTGTCACCATGTATTGTCTTTGGTTAGTTTGAGAAGAGGAAAAGTGGGCAAGTAAAAGTGGAAGGTCATACTTTTCATTCCCCTATGATTTAGACAAAAAGGAGGAAGTACATCCTTTTCTTTAACTTCCTTCCCACTCCAAACAACCAAAACGTAAATGATCCATGCTTTATCCAACGGATGTAAGGAAAATCAATGAGTTGGTCTACCTTTTACCCTTCTCCTCCCTTTTGTGTAAGCCAAGCATTCTGTTCGATTTTGGATTGGTTACATTTCTTGCCAGCATTCCATTTCCTACAAGGCTTGAGTGCTTCTCACAGTTAGTTCAATATGCTTGGGAAAGTCCTCCTAAAATATCAGCAACTTATGATTGATTTCTTATTTGTTTCACTCTGTTAAAGGAAATTTGTTAATGCCTAAGGCAGAGCCTAAAATTGACATGCCATTTTAGTAATTCTTTTGCACCTTTCTTGTATGCCATTATGAAGATTGAATACTATCTTTCGTGCTGCTGGCTGCTGGAGTCTTTTTGATTATTGCCAGGCAGAAACTTCAACTTCGTTTTAGCTCATTGAATTTCTTTCATTCCTTTTACTCATATATTTCTGGATAAGTAAAATTTAGCCTAATCGGGCCAACATTAAATTTGCTGTTGTCCTTTACTTGATACTTCCCCCCTTGTGACCGGCTCATCCTTGTATGTGTTTCCCTCCCCTCTGCAGACCAAGGATATTCTTCCTTGTTGACGTCTTAGCTTTAATATATCTTGAAATAATTCTTATATTTCTTTTGACAAATTGAATAACCTAACTTGTTCGCTGGCATATCAATCATGTGTTCTGTTGGGTAATTTTAAAAGTTTTATATAATTCTATTTATTGAAGTTTATTTATGAATCTGCTTCTTCTCAGGTATCCCTCGGATGGATAAGCTGGACATTGAAGGTAGAGGTTTTCACACCAATCTGTATGCTGTTCGTGGCGTTTATAGTGGTGGAAAGGAGGGCAAAAGTAAAATTCAGTGGCTTAGATCTATGGTTGGAAGTCCTGACCTCATCTCCATTCCTGGTATGCTAAAAAAATGTTCCATCTGATTTTGGTTTCTTAGCTCATTTCCATTACTGTTGTAGGAGCTAACATATCTTCTATAACTTTGCATTTGGTTGATGCCAGCTATACAAAACCTTACTTCATTAAAAAAAAATGATTAGTGTCGCTGAAACTGTCTGATTCTCATGATAGATAGTGTGTGAACAAGGAGATTTTCCTTGGTGCAGGATGTTTTACAACATGTCTTCTTTCCACTCAGTTGTGTCCAAACAGAAATAATAAAAAGAAAAAGTTTTGCTGTCTTAAGAGTAAAGGGAGAAGCAAGTTGTTCAGATGCAAATATTTAATGCTTCGACAGCAAGGTTCCTCTGATCCTTACTATGATCTGAAGTGTTAAGGGAACTAAAATTTTACACCTTCCCAATGCTATACATCTTGCTGGAGCTCTGTAAATTTGAGCTTTTTATAACTCTTAGGGGTCGTTTGGTAGGGAGTATTAGGAGAAATAGTCCAAGTATTATGTGTGGTATTATTTAGTACCATGTTTGGTAGGAATTTTGGGTCTATGTATAACTAATCCTTGGATTAGATTAGTTATACACCCTACATGGTATTATAGGGTGTATAACTAATACCTTCCATTTGGTGGTATTAGTAATACATGAGATCTAATACCATGGGACTAATCTAGGTAAAGACAAAAATACCCCTCAAATCCTTTTAATCATTTTGTTTATTTTCTTGATTTTATGTTTTATATTTATACTAATAAATTTATTTAAATAAATTAGCTTACAAATTTTATTATTTAGACAAAAAATTTTGTTGCTAAAATGTGAATTATTTAATCTATTTATTATTATATAAAATATTATAATCCGACTAATATGCTAATGTTGATGTAAGAATTTAAGAACAATTCATAAGTCAAATATTGCCTCTTAACGAAAGTCCATTGAAATATTATACACAAGTAATCTAAACACAAGAGCATATATATATGTTTGTATTGCCTAAAGATAGATTATTATCTTCATTTGCACAACTTGGACCTGGTGACCAAGTAGCATCCGTAGAAATCATGGAAATCCACTCATGAAAGAGATCAGAAATACAAGTTAAACAATGCATTAAAATTGAGTTTCTACTTACTTTCAAATGAATTTTTCTTTCAGATAATAGTTTTATATATTAGTTAAGAAACTATTACACTCAAAAAAATAAAAATAAAAATTATTCAAATTTGACCAAATAATTTAATTTTATATGATGATGATCTTTTCCTCCATAAGAATCTAATCAATTTTCAAAATAATTTTAAAAAAAAACATCTCGAGTATAAAAATAGTTTAATTTATTTTGCTATTTTTATTTTTTATTTTTATTTTATTTTATGATAAAGAGTGTTTTTTTTTTAATTTATTGATACAAAACAAAGTTCAATAAATTTTCTCTATAAATTATTATAGTTGTGTGACCTTTTGAGATATTAACACCAATTTATTAAGATGACAATTATTTACCCTCAAATAATTTAAGTGAGAAAATAGTTAACATGGCAATAAAATTTTTATTCTCCTAGCTAGTTAAAATGCTATAAAAAAATAATATTGTCCTTCAATTATCTACCTTGATCCAATTACATGAAATAGAAAATCCCATTATAACTGAAGGGTATAATTGGAAAGAATTATTTTTGTAGAGCTTTAAACCGCACACAAAACTAGGTGAGAAGCAATGAACCAAACACTTGATAAAAATAATCCCTGCATTACTAATCCCTGCATTATTGATCTTTGTACCAAACGACCCCTTAAGGTATTCGATGGAGGTTCATCTTTTATATCTGTTTGTTTCCAAGTATAAATCCCCATTGATCACCCAATAAGAACAAGAAAAGCATTGAAGGGGGTTGATAACAAATTATATTTAATTTAGTACTTCGCTGTATTATTTACGAGGTCCACTGCATCTGTTTCACTTGCGGCAGAGTTTACTGAGAAAGTAAGCATCAGAAGAGGGTAACAAGAAAATAGCTCATATCTATTAGACAAGATTCAAAGATTCAAACTATCTATCTATTAGAGAGGGTAACAAGAAAATAGCTCATATCTATTAGACAAGATTCAAACTACCAATCTATTAGACTATTACCTTGTCGCCTTTCAAGCGATTAAACCTTTGGTGTAGGAAACTGTTGTTTCAAAACCAAATAATGGGTGAACCAGTTCTTGAACATTTATATATTTTGCCCTTTATATTTGGAAATCTCATCTATGCATAGCACCATGAAAAATTGATAGGAACTTTCTAAAAGATGGTTTTGTTGCAGGGGAGACAGGAAGAATGTATGAAGCTAATGTTGATGACGTGGGCTATAGGCTGGTTGTGATATATACACCAGTAAGAGAAGACGGAGTTGAGGGGCATCCTGTTTCTGCTTCTACAGATCCAATTGCAATTGGTAAATAATCGTGAAGAACATTCATACAGTAATTTTATGATGAGTTATTTTTTATTGATCGTTAATTTTATAAGGAATTCTTTTATTAGCTGATTTCAGTTTCTTTGGCTTTTTTTGTTGATAAAGGTAACATCAGTTTCTTTGTCTTTTACAAGTGTAGTTATCATTCCTGTATCTTTCCATCTATTTCTGTGTCTTGAATATAATTCTAATTAGCATAAGTTTACGATGATGGGTGATAGCTGTAAATACTTGACTTTTCCAATCACACAAGTAACAATTTTCTTGCTGAACCTGTGCAAGCTTGTTAATCAAATACTCTTCTCCCATTGAAGTACATGAGATCTGGCAGATTCTGTTTGTTCTGTTGACACATATTGAACATATACTTTAGGTGTAAGAAATATTATTGGTAAAACAGGTAGGATTACATGGTATACAAGCAACTTTGACTTTATAAGGATCCACTAAGTTTTCCAAGAAGTGAAAAAAATTCATCAAATGTCTATTTGGTATTGTTGCTCCAGCACTGGATAAGTGAATCTTCGGACACTTTGGTGTATTAGCATGTAAATCACTATACTGACTCTTCCGTTCACTTTTTGTTCCATAGAAGCCATCTTGATATTAAGTAGTCCACCATTCATTCTTGTAGTTTAAGTTTCTAAATTGGCAGTATTACTAATATAACCTTGATCATTCTCATCAAGTTTAACTCCAGTGTCTGGGTGGACATTGGTAAAATCAAAACCTATAGAACAATGGAGGGAAGAAAAATATTTCAACGGAAAATGAAATCATTTGTTTGCTCTTTTCGTTATTATCTTAATGATTTAGGGCTACCTCTACATATGTTTGTAAGGTAGATTGCTAACAGTTGGTTATTAGCGTGTAAAGCTTGATACTGAGATATTTTTTCTTTCACATTGGTGTCTTTGTTTCTTCTTATTCAACTGTTCATGTTTGGCTTTATTCTCGTTTTCTTTTCCTCATTGCAGAGCCTGATGTTCTTAAAGAAGTAAAGCAGAAGCTTGAGACTGGTTCCGTAAAGTTTGAGGTGTTACATCTCTTGAAATAATTTCCCAGATCTTGTTGTGTGTGATCTCCTTCTTCACCTTTTGAACTTCCCTACAACACCTTGTTTTAACATAAATCCATACGAATCGTTTGAAAGTTTGGGATTTAATTTAATGAAAGTTGTTTGTGGTTCACTAGCTATCACACTATAGTTAAAAGTCTTAAAATAGGTATTAATCATTCTATAAAAGTAAATGAACGTCTCCTTGGGATTAGCTTCAGCCTTTAGCTAGGGTAAAATTAATTATTTAACAGTGCATGTCAAGCTTGTATTCTAAAATTGGTATTGTGAAATATATCTCTGCTCTCTAACATAAAACAAAAATCACAAGGGAAAATGATAAAAGAAGGGCGGGGGTTGTGATAAAGCCTGTATAATGTCATTAAAGGATGTTTAAGTTGCTAAAGATGAATGTAATCATCAAAATTCAAACATCTGCTTGCGAGCAAAGGGCTTCAAGTTCCCTAATCAAATATGCTGTAGATTGTCCAAAGCAATGATATTATCTGATGAAAAATTTGTAATTGCTTGAGCGTATCTAGTTTTTCAGTAAGGCATTGAAGTGGAGAGGCTCTGGAGAAATACAATCTCGCTGTCTGTTTGTTTTAGCACCTTTTGAATTCAAATAAGATCGGCTCACATCTTGCATTAGGCTGCATCTCTGGAATTTAAATTAGTTTGGTATCACATCTCATCATCAGTTGTTTATGTTTGCAGCAATATATATATATATATATACATACTTATTCAGTATTTTATTCCTGTTTACATCTTCTCCCAGCCTAGCATGATATTATTTCCCCGTATTGCGTGTGCTGTTATTTTCAGTGTGTTAACATAAATTACTTGATGTCATTAATGCAGGCCTTGTGTGACAAGGATCAATCTACAAAGAAAGTTAGTGTCTTTTAATTCATTATTCAATTTCAGTTTCCAAATCATATGTAAGAAAGATGAGGGATAAACTAATTATAGTTGCAACTTTGCAGGTTCCAGGTATGGGGAATCTTGAAAGAAGAATTCTGGAAGTCAACAAAAAGAGGGTAAAGGTGGTGAAGCCTGGTTCTAAGACTTCTTTTCCCACAACTGAGGTTCGAGGAACATATGCCCCTCCATTCCACGTAAGTAAATCTATATCTGACTCCCGATTTCTGTTTGAAATATAGGTTTGGACATATGCCTCCGAAGGTATTTACTGAAATTAGTAAATCGATGAAACAATAAAGAAAATGTAGAAGAAGAAGATAGAGGAAGAAGATGACTTAATTAAAATTTGAGTAACAACTTGTATTTACAAAGAGATATGAGCCTAGTGTATATACTAATTACTAATTACCTTTCTCAAAAAAAAATATACTAATTACATTTTCACTAACCGACTTTTCTTGATCTCAACAAGCTAACTAACTATAAGCTTTTGACTTGTAACAAACTGTTAAGTAGTAGAAGCTTCTATTGAACTAGTTACAATTAGCCTCTTAATATTTTTATCTCAACAACTTCCTCAACCCATTTCTCTACCACTTTTTCATGATAGTAGAATTGTTCGAGAATCACATATGTTACCTAGCCCTACTATCCTCTTTATAGATGCTAGGCTCAGACTTAACTCAAAGTATGGCTTGAGCATAAGCATGGTATGATTATGTGAAGAAGGGAGCTAGTAGAGATGATTTTGGAGTGTGGGAAAACAATTTTTTGTTGATATATGTTCTCATACAACATTGGAGTGGCAAGACACTACAAACTAACTAAACCGCACTAGGATATTCTCTTGGATGCTATACCTTCACTATTGCTCATTCAGACTTGTGGTTACTTGATTCATGAGCATGGCATAGTACCCTATTATGGTGTCCTAAATATCCATACTAGAGTGGTAAAATCAGTCGGCCTGTAAGTCCGCGGGAAGTGGAATTTTACAGGCTTGGGCAGATCTAGAATGTTCGAGGTGCCTCTGGGTTTTCCTGAACGTTTCCTCTGGCAGCAAGCTTTTGAACCCTAGTGAATTGAGAACACATGCACTTGTAGAAGGTTTTTTTTTTTAACTTTTCGCCATACAACAATTACTCTATCAGATGTTATCCATAGTATTTTATGAGAGTCTTATGTATGTAACTGATGTTGCATGGTTCTCCTATAAAAAAATCAGAGAACTGATGAGCATAGCCTGGATTTATCTAATTGGGCACTAACATCACTGTTGAAGAGGCTCACATCCTGCATTCAGAAGGCCTTACATATATGCCGTTCTCATTAGAAAGATTATGTTCTATAAGCGATTAAGTGGTAAAGGTTCAGATAGCACTCAAGAGTATGACCTAGTTAGGTCACTGTAGTGGGTGCAAACCTTAAAGAGTAAAGTTCAAATTCCAGTAGAGATGAAAAGCACTAGGTTGTTTCTTCACATCTGCTCGAGTCTTGAATAGTGTACGAAGTTATCTGACACCTGTGCTGGTGACTGGTAGAATAATTCATGATGCACAAAAGATGGTCGTAAGACCACCAGTACCAAAAAAAGGAAGTAAAAGGTCCATATGCTAGTTTAATTAATGACAGTAAAGTTTGTTTCCAATCTAGAATGTACTCAAATAGGTTGTTCTAGGAAATTTAAGGCATAATGGTCGGAGTTTAAGATTAACTCTTCATCCATGCCATTGTACAGGTGGAGCTTTTCCGAAATGATCAACACCGGCTGAGGATTGTGGTGGACAGTGAGAGTGAAGTGGATTTGCTGGTACAGACTCGGCACCTCCGTGATATTGTCGTCCTTGTCATCCGAGGTCTTGCACAGAGGTTTAACAGCACCTCACTCAATTCCCTTCTCAAGATAGAGAATTAGCATCATATCATGTTCCTTGTTTTGTACATTAGTTGGTCTTTTTCTGTCTCCAACTCCAGTAGTTTGGTGTTAGTTTTTGTTTCTGTTTTCTGGTGAGGTATTGAGTTTCATCTGGCTATGCATTTTGCTTCTTCCATTTGTTTCTTATTGTGCCTAAGTTAGCTTGGTATTGTCTATGTAAATACGACATACCCTTGTGCATGAAAATACAAAGAAACACCGATTTGTGTTTGATATTTCACAAAAAAATTTAGTGTCATTTCTTTATATTGAACGTTCAACTTCAGCATTACTAGGAAGATGCGTCTTGTGTGCAATGTACAATACATGACAATGATATTATGGGAAACTTTACTAGCTATTACAGGAAAGCTTATTGCACTCTGTGAATCGTTTAATTATAAATCACATATTAAAGTGACGGTATATACTCCCTCCGTCCCATATTAGTTGATCATCTTACTAAAAATATTTGTCCACCTTACTAAATCAAGAAAATATTAATTAATTTTTTCATATATTACTCTTGCAATTACTCTCTTCGTCCATTTTTATTTGTCATGATTTTCTTTTTATAGAGTCAAACTATACAAACTTTGATCAACAATTCAAGACGTATTTTTCATCATATTGATATGCAAAAAAATGTAATTTCTAGTACTTTTCGTGTAGTTTTTGAATATCTAATTTTTTTGTTTAAAATATCGAATTAATGTAATCTAATTTAACTTTGAAAATTAGTCAAATTGATTTTCGAAAAGCGTAGTATGACAATTAAAAGTGGACATACATAGTAATTCTTTTTGAAAGCGTTCATATTTGTTTGTAAAATTCTTAACAAGTTTTTTAAGGGGTAGATTAGTAAAATTATCTTATTTATGATTTCTTAATATGCGTATAAAAGGAAAGTGATTAATTAATATGAGATGGAGGGAGTAACATTTAACCATGATTAAGTGATAAAAATCAGTTCAGACTTCAACGTATTACACATTTAATTAAGGTTTCAACTTTCAAAATTTGTAGATTTATTCTTCGTATTACTATAAAGGAAATAGAAGTTAAATTCTAGTACTTAAGATTTTAGGATATACAAGCAAGAGCACTTCAAGCAAGTTATATTCAAGTATAATAATTAAACACACAATCTTGATTAATTCTAATAATTAAGAAAAAACATACGTATCCTTGGAAGATTTTTTTTTTTTTCTAAAAGAGTTAGTATTAGATAAGAAGTTTAATAAAGCGAAATTTTTTAATTTGGGTTAATAAAAAAACAAATGATAATTTCTCACTAAAGAATGATACCTAACAAAGTAAAACTCTACCAATTCATTAATAATCTCTTTTTTTGGTTGAGGAACAAACTTTTATTTTTACAAAATCATAGTGCTATAAATAGATAAAATCAAATATCCTTAATACATAGGGTTTTAACAACCTGAGGAAGATTAGACGAACACCATATTGAATCCAGGTTTTGTCAATCATCTCTTCTTTTCTTCATAAATTTATTTTGTTTGAATGTATTATTAATTAGCTTAATTTATCAGTGAATTCTGAAATATATTGATAAATAGGTCTCAAGTATCTTCAACATTGCATGTGTAGGTTGTTGTATACATTGTAAGTGGAGAGTTGATTATTTATCAATTAAACATCTATGTGATCGACAAAGAAACACTAGGTGATTCTTTTCATCTGTTTAGCCTGGGTGAACAGAGTTACCTAGTACCTCTTGCAAGTGTATTGAGGTGGACGAAAGTTATCCTTGACACCACGTTCATAAAAATAAAAAAATCTATGTGATTGCTCAATAAGTTATTCCTTTTTACAAAAATTAAAGCTTAAAGACTCATTTAAGGGGAGATGTAGACACTGTTTATAGAATTAAGTTTGATATGATATTCAAAGGAAATATTGGTACTTAAGTGGTCAGATAACAAATCCTATAAAGCAAACTAATTTTGATTAAGACATTAGTTTTATTCATAATTTGCAGGAGAAAATGATTAATAGCAATAACGAAAATGTTGATCAAAGGCATAGTACTCTGACGAAGAGGGGCTGTGGATGCAGCAAAAATGATTTTTTGCCAGAGGAATCGTTTACGAGCTGGGGAAGTTATGCTCAGGCATTACGTGAGACAAAAACGAGGCTTAAAAACCGCGTATTGTCTCGTTCTTCGGACCAATCAGAGCTCCATGAAATACGCGATTGCAGCCAGCATCAGATGAAGAAGTCGTTGAACTGGTTTGATTTGATTTGGCTTGGTATTGGTGCAGTTATGGGTGCTGGTGTTTTTGTACTAACTGGTGAAGCTACTAAAAGCTTAGCTGGCCCTGCTGTTTTACTGTCTTATGCTATATCAGGCATCTCTGCTTTGCTTTCAGTGTTGTGCTATACAGAATTCTCAGTTGAACTCCCTGTTGCTGGTGGATCATTTGCGTATCTGAGAGTGGAACTTGGCGATTTTGTCGCTTTCATTGCTGCAGGGAACATTCTGTTTGAGTACATTGTGGTTGGTGCTAGCGTAGCGCGATCCTGGACTTCCTATTTCGCGACTCTATGTAACCACAAGCCTGATGATTTCCGTATCAATGTCTCGAGTCTTGCTGAGGGTTACAACCACTTAGATCCTGTAGCAGTTGTTGTCTCACTGCTCATTTGTGCATGTGCTTGCATTAGCATGAAAGGGTCCTCGCGATTCAACTCCATTTTGACCATAGTACATGTTGCTGTCATGGTTTTTGTACTTGTTGTTGGCCTAACTCAGGCTAATTTGGCTAACTTTTCACCCTTTGCACCTTATGGTGCTCGTGGCGTCCTGAAAGCATCAGCTATGCTCTTCTTTGCTTATGTTGGATTTGATGGTATCACAACTCTAGGGGAAGAGATCAAGAATCCAGGTAAGCAGATCGAGCCGGAAATACTGAATTTTCTATACTCATATATATATCGTGAACACCCTTAACAAAATTCCTTGCTTCGCTACTGCAGGTAGGGATATTCCTGTAGGACTAATAGGTTCTATGGTGGTGGTCATCATAACATATTGCCTTCTAGCCGCAACGTTGTGCCTTATGCAACCTTTTAATCAAGTGGATGTTAATGCCCCTTTTACCATTGCCTTTCAAGCTGTAGGGATGAATTGGGCAAAGTACATAGTTGCATTTGGGGCATTGAAAGGGATGACAACAGTTTTGCTGGCCAATGTTATTGCTCAAGCTAGGTATTTTACGCACATTGCAAGAACTCATATGGCCCCTCCATTTCTTTCTGTAATCAATGAAAAGACAGGGACCCCTGTCACTGCTACAGTTGTAATGACTGTCGCGAATTGCATAATAGCCTTCTTCACAAGTCTTGACATATTGGCAAACCTCGTTTCAATTGCCACGTTGTTCGTGTACTCACTGGTTCCCTTAGCACTTCTAGTGAGACGTTACTACGTGTCAGGGGAAACACCAGACAAGGATAGGAACAAACTCATCATGTTCTTGGTTTTGATCACATTGTCCTCAATTGGATCGGGTGTTTTCTGGGCAATCAGCGAGCACACTTGGTTAGGATGCATAATTTGCGCTGGAGTCTGGTTTTTCACCACGTTGGGGCTAAATTTTACACTCAAGGAAGCGCGAAAGCCTAAGGTGTGGGGAACACCATTGATGCCATGGCTTCCATCTGCTAGTATAGCTATTAATGTGTTCATCATGGGCTCGATTGATGGTGCATCATTCGTGAGATTTTCAGTTTGCACCGCGATTTTGCTCATTTACTACTTGCTTGTAGGACTGCATGCTACCTATGATGGAGCCAAGGAAATTGAGAGCAAAGGTACAAATACTACTGACATTGAAGCCATTGCAAGGACAAATGCCAATGAGTAGCTTATAATTAGGAATAGAAGATAGTAGTAGGTTGATTTTGCAAGTATTTATGGCTGTGTGAAATATTAACTTAGTTTTCTAACCTTTTAGTTTAATTGTTAACTTTATCAAGTTAGGCCAAGGTTACTTGCCATTTATTTCAAGTTACCAATAAATGTCCCATATATTTTAAGGGATTCAATTTGAAAGGCCATAGTACACCCGCTTGACTCCTTGTGGAGTATAGCTTACATTCAAACATCTGATTGGGGAACGGGGTAATGCCCATGAAACTCCGGCTGAAAGGTAAGCTTGCTAAGCCGTAGGGTTGACTCGGAGATCTAGGGCGCTTAGTAATGCATGAAGGGAAGCTCTTCGAGATTTATATTTATGTCAACGGCTTGTGTAGTGGTTGGCCTTATAAAGCTTGCTAACTAAGAGTAGCTTCCCTCTCTCCTTCACTTATCAAGAAAATAGTCAAGCCTGCCAAGTCGTAAGGTTGACTCAGAGATCTAGGTGGCTGAGTAATTTATGAAGGGAAGCTCTTCGAGATTTATATTTATGTAGTGGTTGGCCTTATAAAGTTTGCTAAGTGTAGCTTCCCTCTCTCCTTCACTTATCAAGAAAATAGTCATCAGTATTCTATAAGCGACTTGATCGAGTCTACAAAATTTTGTTTTACTTATTGCATCCCCTCGTCCAAAAAAGTTATTGTACTATGTATAGGTGAAATTTTATTTTATTATATATTTTTATAAATGGCTAAATCTCATATACATGAGAGAGATAACTTTTTAAAATTGAAAATCACTATCGCAAATATTTTACAGCACATATTGTTTGTTTCACGGACACATCAGTGTCCATCTTAACAAAATATTGTTGTGCGATACATACGATACGGGCCGTTATATCAAACTTGAAACAATATATGGTGTTAATCTTTACAGTTTAATTATTAAGGATGTAAGTTGGTTTACGAATAAAGTCTCCTACATAATAGTAGCATGAAAATAAAAATAAAAATAAATTTATAGATAAGGTGTAGAAATACTCTAGTGGCATGAGGCCATCTTTGAGAAAATTGTACAAGCATAACTCAAAGCAGACAAATTCATATCATATTGAGTATTGTTTGGTTAATTTAGTCCGACAACAATCTATCTTTATATGTAGCTTTAAAGATACATACAAAAAATAATAATAACTAGGCATTCACGGCCATAAATACTTGATGATGCAACTGGGATCAGACACGACTCCTCAAATTAAGCTCAGAAGGTGGTTAGTCATGTGAAACTTAGTTCTGTTTCGTGTGCAAACAAATCCCTGCATTGGTAGTTGGAAAAGAAAGAGGTATTACATATAATTAGGTGTAGGAATACTCTTAAAAATGTGACGTTCTTTATAAAAGCTCGTGCTTAATCCAAATTGTATAATACTTTCTTAGTCCAAAATAAACGTATGTCTAACACTTTTTTTTAGTTCAATTGAACGTTTACATGAATCATACATGTATAA
This sequence comes from Solanum stenotomum, assembly GCF_019186545.1. Lineage (NCBI taxonomy): Eukaryota > Viridiplantae > Streptophyta > Magnoliopsida > Solanales > Solanaceae > Solanum > Solanum stenotomum. The sequence continues at coordinate 27,989,020 of NC_064293.1, read as the reverse complement.
CGAGTTTTCCAAATAAACATTCTATTTCTAAAAATAAAAGTTTAGAGAAAGCAGAAAGGTAATATTATTTTGAAGTATATGATAAATTCTAAAAAATCATTTATTTTTGAACCAAGTTTAATTTAAGATTGTTCTCGTGGTCCATGCATTATTTATAAAAAAATAATTCATTCTTGTAGTCTATAATTACTTATTTTGTGGTCGATCTCTTCCACTAGGTCGAGTAGATGAGAGATGAATGATGTGTTGATTTTTAACTTTAGTAATAGTGGATGTGGTACCATGAATGAAATCGTTTTTTTGAAAATTAAATATTTTAATTTTAAATTTTAGTTTTTTTGATAGAAAATGTTATTCCTGAATAGGTTGTAGTGATACAAAATCATATTAACTTTAGAATTTAAAGTTTATTGAATTTGTCCCAAATTATAACTCATTTTAGATATTGAATTCATAATTAATTTTTTTATATATATATTTAATGAATTTTATGTATGATACAAAATATAAGCAAAAAGTATGAGTTTGTCTATATTACCATCCACTAATTATTTTGTGGCCGGCTTATAATAAGCAATAACTACTAATTTTGTCCATCACCATCCTCTATTTATTGTTGTGGCTAATAATAAGCAAAAACTACTAATTTTGTCCATCGCCATCCACTATTTATTTTGTGGCTAATAAAATGATCATGCAGAAGGAAATTAGAATTAAATTAAATCTGACAAGTTTAACTTTTAAATTGTTTTCATTAATTTGGTAAAGAAAATGGACTTTGGGTTAAATTTAATTCAAAAAAATTAGCTCATGACTCTATGATTGTTGATCAATTTTTCTCACTTGACTCAATAGTTGAACTTAATTATTACACTTGATATTACGAATTATGTTTAGTATTTTTTAAAATTTTAGTAATTCAAGTACACAATCGACACTGTTTATCATGCTACATGTTTACTGTTATTGTTGGCCATAAAGATACGGCACACGCATGACACTAACTCAACCCTAAAAGTTGTTCAAGTCAATATAAAGAGATCAATAATTGTCATTCCTTTTCTTATGGGAACTTTTTAACACTCTCTGCATGCACAAACCTTGTTCACTGGAGCATGAAGAATTTGATGAACCTAACTATGATATCATGTAAAGATATAGCATTTGAGCCCCAACTTAACTCCAAAGTTAGCTCATAAGATGAGGACTGTCGAAGTCCATATAATTAAGGAGATCAAATTTCTATCCTTTCACATATGAGACTTATTGACATTGGCATTAGCTATAGATTCATATCCAAAAATAATAATATTAATCCTTCATTAATGAAAGTGATTAATTATAAAGATCCTGAAAAGGTCATTAAAGAAGGATTATCCAAAACACTTGTGTTTTACTATCCATTAGCCGGTAGGATTATTGAATTAAAGAGTAATAAGAATCTTGTTGTGGATCGTGCCTGGTTCTGATGGAATCATTGGTTGCCCTCTTTTATTGGTTCAGGTAAATTATTAGTACTTTTTTCTATCGTGTGTCTTATAGTTAATGAAGTAAGTGAAAATCTTTGTAACACTACATTCACAATGTTTTTTTAGCTGTAATTAATTAATGACAATAGCTTGATTGTAGCTAAATATGTTTTTTTAAAGGCAATTATTAGTGACAATTATATTTTAACCCTTTTTGAAAATGTCGCTAAAGCCTATAGCTAGCGACATTAAATTCAATGATAATTAACTAATATTAGTAAAGATTTTACTATTCTTTATAAACGTACATATTTATCGGTTAAAAGTTATTTTTATTATAGTAGGTAATTGGTTTCAAATCTCAATGAGACATAAACAAAACATTACTAGTCGGTGGTTTGTAAATATGTGTCTAAAATTTGATAGGCAAAATTACACGCTTGTGGGATATGTATATATATAACTAGTTTTGATACACATACGTTGAACAAAAAAAAATCAAGTAAACGACTATACATGAAATAATAAAGTATAAATTTGTATGTTATGATTACTAATTGCTAGTAAATTTATGCTGTTATGAAGAAAGAAAAACATAGTTGGCATATTGGGAGCAAATGTACAAATACTACTGATATTGAAGCCATTGCAGCAAGGACAAATGCTTTGGAGACTGGAGTAGCTTATAATTAGGCAGATAATTAGGAATAGAAGATAGTCGTTGTTGATTTTGCAAGTATATATGGCTTTTACCTGTTTTTGTTCTTTTCATTGGTATATCTCAATACAAGACAAGCGCATAAACGAATATAAAATCAGAATCGAGCTATCGCGCAATCTAAGTAACCTTCCCATCTCCTTTATAATCCAAAGCGGCATATGCCAGAAGGGTACAAAGCCATCGTAAGATAGTCTGCACAATGTTTAATACTAGTACAATGCAGCAACTTGTACTTGTCTACTTTAGAAACAGACTCTGTACAAACGGACTAACATCATATGCATATATCAAGACAAATAAAATAGGAGTACTAGCTAGGAATGTAACATTGTACTATCATTTAGACACAACTAATTCAGTTACCAGAAGCAACAGGAGCAATAGGAACATCTTTGCTAACAACCACATTAGAAGTACCATTTCCTTCTTCAATATTGTTCTTCCACCCTTTGCTCTTTTCGAATTCCTTTGCTGTGTCATAAGAAGCATGTAGCCCGAAAAAAAAGTAATAGGCCAAAAGAAAACCTGTCCAGCCAGCAAATCTGATGAATGAATCTTTATCTATCGAGCCTAGTAGGAAAATGTTGATTGCTATTGATAATGATGGCAACCAAGGTACAAGAGGCACACCCCAAAGCTTTGGATTACGAGCCTGAGGAATGAAAATACAAATTCCTGCAGTTGCTGAAAACCAAATAGGCAGAGTAAAGCAGTATGCAATCCATCCTTTCTCGCTAAGTCCCCAGTAAGCAGCTGTGGCGATTGAGGACCCGAGGATGAGTAATAGGCATATAATTAGCTTGTTGCGGTTTGCGTTTGTGGTCACACCACTCACATAGTAACGACGAACGAGGAGAGCGAGGGCCACGAGCATGAAGATGAAAAGGGTGGAGATTGACAAGAGATTGGAGAGAATTTCGAGCTTCGTGAAGAAGGCAATGATTGCAGTAGCAGACATCATGACCGCCGTGGCATTGACGGGAGTCCCTGTTTTTTCATCAACATAGGAAAACCACGGAGGCATCATGTGAGTCCGCGCAATGTGAGTGAGATAACGAGCCTGACCAACCGCGCCTACAAGCAACACTGAGGTCATTCCTTTCAACGCACCTGCAATTAGTGGTAAAGTCAGAAATTTCGCTAAATGTGTTCAAAATTTTCATATATATGTAGCTCCGCCCCTACCTGCAGCCACAATATATTGCGCCCAACTCCATCCAACAGCTTTGAACGCCACAGAAAACGGAGCATCAGGATCAATGCTCTGATAAGGCTGCATAAGACAGAGTGTTATAGCCAATAAACAGTACACAGTAGTGGTGATCACCATAGATCCAACTAGGCCAATGGGGATATCTCGAGCCGGATCCTTAGTTTCCTCAGCCATAGTCGAAACAGCATCAAAACCAACATAAGCAAAGAACAACACCGCAGAAGCTTTGAAAATGCCACGAGCACCAAATGGCGTAAAGGGGGTGTAGTTCTTGGTATCCGCCTTGATTAGGCCACAGATGATGATGAAAACAATCACCACAATGTGAATGATCGAGGCAACATAGTTGAGACGAGAAGAGCCTTTCGTACTACGAATGGCAATGATGCAGATGATGAAGCAGACCGCAACAGCGATTGGGTCAAGTTGGTTGTAGCCCTTGGCTAAACCATGAGCCGTGATGAGGAATTTCTCAGGCTTGAAGTTCAACAGAGTAGCAAAGTATGAGGTCCATGAACGAGCCACTGCAGCACCACCAATCACATATTCAAGAAGGATATTTCCAGCAGCAATAAAGGCCACAAAGTCACCAAGCTCCACCCTCAAGTAGGCAAATGAACCACCTAAAATAATCATTTTAAAACTTTAGTACATATATCCCTTAATAAAAACTCCATGAACATTGTTGAATAATTAAGTAAATAAAAGTAAGATGTATCTAAAAGTTAATGTTTTTCAAATGAAGATAGTCATGTATACACTTCAACAAACATTAATTTGCAGTTAGTGATTATAATTTCAACTTATCGAGCATATTCGATGAGTTTATCTGATCAAGACTTCATCTTAGATGCAATGATTTTAAGTTAATCAACACGTTATCACCATGAGTTTCATACATGCATATTTACTAATCATTTTATGAACAGAGTAAATGATGAGATTATACAATACTAATAAGTCGTATTGAATGATTCCCAGTGATAAAACATTGAAATGTAGTAACAAAATAATTCATTTTGTCGATCAAAATGCAGTAACAACATTTCACAATTATATCAAAATAATCCAAACAATAGAAGAATTTACAAAGGATTAGACTATATATTATTTAGAAAACCAAAACCAAAATTGACAAATGGGCGTGTACACTGGGAATATAAAAGTGTAAACGGGTAAAAAATTTCGTAAGGTCAACAATATTGGATTTTATACTAAAGGATAATAATGGATCCACATCTCTATTTTGTTCTACTTACATATCAGGTTTTTATATACGTTTGAATTTGTGATATTACACCTAACTTACTCATGAACATGATATGTTTTACCACTAAACCAAATACTTCAAAATTCAATTTCATGATTCTCAAAGTAAAACGATATTCCCCTTTGTCTTATCCTATAGTCGTCCCACAAAAAGGAGGAAAATCAATGAAAATATTGTATGAACTCTGACCTAATTGTAAAATGACGTTATTGCATTGCAAGATGTATCTTTTTCATGTATTAATATGAGAAAAATTATAACTTTTAGAATATTTAGATTTTAAATTTTAAAAATATCAAACTAATTTAAAATTTAATTTTAAAAACTAATAAAATTAATTCTCATAAAATAAAATGTAACGCGATCCTAAAAAGTCCAAAAGTGCAGCCGGAAATGTTAAGTTAGCTTTGCGTTTCCAACCTGGAATGTTGAATCTTCAACCCTGGCCCCAGTACCCATGCCATAACTGCTTAGTGGGGACTGCAGGGAGACTCTAATTTCTATTTTGCTGGCGCTGACTATAGAAAAGGAGAATCACAATTTTTGGTTCATTTCATTTTCATATTGGGCTGTACACAACTCACACCATTGCGGAAGAAAAAGTTATAATGAAATTAGTTATGATTGGTATTAAAAATATGATATTTCAAACGTTATAATCAAATAAGGCATTATGATTTATGGGATACTAAAAATTTATTCTAGAATTATCTCCTTTTATCCATTACACCAAATGTGTCTTCTTCATTTGGAAAAAGAAGAAATATCCAAACTTTATAGCTTCGTGACTACATACCCCTATTAAGTTAATGCCTCAGGTACAATTCACTAAATCGTTTAGTTGAGAACAAGTTATTCTTGAATTAATTATTCTGAGATTAACTATCTTGAGATAACTTATCCCACCATGTGTATACAATAACTTATCACATCGCAATGATATAAATAGTGAAATAAGTTATCCCCAACATAACAATCAAACAAGACACTATAATTTTATCCTAGACTTTTTTTATCCCAAAACTATTTATTTTTTATCCCTCAAACCAACCGAACCGACTCCTAAGTATCAGCAACATGGTGGCCTGCAGAGAGCGACTGAGCGTGGGATTATTTAATTAAGAGATGTAGACTTTTTATTAATTAATTAATTACTCCTACTTATTAGGATCCACTGTTTCAACTAGATCGACTAAATGATTAACTTCAAACATTTTTAAATATGAAATGCAAATTATTGACAAATGCATGTGTACGCTAACTAGCTGTTAATTTACTATTATTTTCATTTATACAACGACAAAACACTCTTAATCCAAACTTTCTTTTATATTAATACCATCCCTGGCTAAAGTAGAAGAAGAAACACACAAATACAGACAAAAAAAAAAATAAAAAATCATGTTATAACGTATAATGCCCTTAGTTTTCAAATAGTTGTCACTATCTTTCAAGTCCCGTTAGTCCAACAGAGAACTTTGCATAATATTCACAAAATTTAACTTTTCCTTGTAATAATATCAACTTAAAATTAAAACTCCTTGTACAATTTCTTATAGAAAAAAATTAACTTTTATCTTGACGACAAATTTACCTGCATATGAAACGTGATTTTAAGAAAATAGATCAATTAATATATACGTGTAAAATTTACTATATCATGTTAGTTCGTATTCTCTAAGTTGCTATCCCACTACATTTATGGAAAAGTCTTAACATTCTCTTAATTAGAAGTCTCGTGTTTAGAGAATGAAAAAATCTTAATAGAAAATGTTTTCTAATCCTACGTAACATGAATTTAAATTAATCAGAGGTCCAAAGCAGGTACTGAGTGTGAAAGCAAGGGTTTAGACAAATTCAAATTAATGGAGATTTCAAAACTATTAATGATGAATACCTGCAACAGGGATCTCAACGGCAAACTCAGTGTAGCAGAAGACAGAGAGCAAGGCGGAGAGGCCGGAAACTGCATACGACAGTACAACAGCAGGGCCTGCATCCTCGCTCGCTTCAAGCCCCGTCAGTACGAAGATTCCTGCTCCAATCACCGCTCCCATCCCGAACCATATTAGGTCCCACCATGTCAATGTCTTCTTCATTTCATGGTGACTCCGTGACTTCGCCTCCAGCTCTGCTTCATCATTCGATCGCGTCAACGCCCGTTCGATTAACCTCTTCGGAGTCTGCCTCAGCGCATTCGCGTAATTTCCCCAGCTCTTGAACGATTCCTCCGGCAGAAAATCGTCTTTTGTGCACACACAATTTCTTCGCCTGATTCCTCCTCCTGATTCCGGTACTTCACTTTCTATCCCCATGTTTTTCACTTTCTGCATATTTTGAATATAACAAAAACTAATTAGCAGTAGTACATAAAAACTGATTACTTTACAACCCGTAACAATTTAGAATTTTGAATTTTATGAGTTCTACATTCTACCAAAAAAAAAAAAAGCATTTCAATTGATTTTTCGATAAATTATTTATACATGTTCGGTAGATTTTTAACGGAATTCTGCCAAACTCGTGGATAGTATTTGGTACTCCTAGATCCCTAACAAAGATTACTCTGTATTCAGAGACTTGAATCCGAGACATGTGATTAAAGAAACAGAGTAAGAAAATTTCAATAAGATGTTTTCCCGAGAAAATCTGTGTGAATTAAGGAAGACTTAACAATGACTCCGGGTAATAATTTTAACTTACTTGATAACTCATAAATGAAGAAAAAAATCATATCTCAGATCCCAAAATATGCAAAGCAAAACAAAAGTAGTACCTAATTGGTTTCACTGAATAATTGAAGAAAAGAGAATAGAAGGAAGATGAAATATATACCTGGTGATTAGCAAGGGATTTAGTTGAAAGCTTGAAGAGATACACTGGTAATATGCAATGTATGTTGACAGTACACTATTTATAAAGAGGTATTTATGTGTGTGTGAAGAAGATCTTCTTGATTCTGCCGTATATGGAAAGAAACCAAGTGTGTGTATATATATATGGAAATATATGAGTAGGTGTTAGCTGTAAGATTTGGTATCCAAATTTTAAATTTTGATTTTAAGTAGGCGTTTGGCCATGCGATACCATATCACGATATGATATCGTGAGATGGAATCAGCGTTTGGACATGCAATTTTATGTTGATTCCATTTCATGATTTGGAATCATGAGAGGTGATACCATATTCTCCAAAAACCATGATATGAAATTATATGGTGATTCCATATCATGATTTGAGATATTTTAATACAATAATTGATCCATGAGTTTATATTTTGTTAAAACAACCCCACATTTATATATATTAACCATTTGTTTCATATGTAAATAAAATTTATAATCACATTATTACTTTTTAAAATTTGTTATTCTCACCGACATAAAATTTATTATTCTCACCAACATATAGTCACTTTAACTCACACCTCACGATTGTGAAACTTTTCAACATTCACTTGAAACAATTAACCGGCATGTTAAAATAATTGTCGAGGCAATTAGCAAGATGGCACCAACATTTATACAACCAAAAAATATGACTGGTGTACATTCCAAAATTCGACATATTTCTCGATTTTGGCCTTGGTTTAAGGTAAAATTTCAATCACATTAATAAATTTATTTTATGGCCTTAATAAGTGCACATTTATATTTTATGTGTAAATTATTAGTATTTAGTTACATATTTCCTATAAACTTTGTTTAAAGAGATAATATTTAATTTATGACTTTGCATTGTCTTGGAAGCACTATTTTTATTACTCTTACAAACATTATTTTTATGAAGTGCATTCTATAATGCTTCCAATTTATTTTATGTTCACTAAACTAATATTGATGTATTTTTTATTTGGTAGGAATTTGTTGCGATTGATGAAACATATATAGAAGGGGAGGTTCCTAAAGCGGTACAACAAGCATATCGTAATCGCAAAGGAAGAACATCACAAAATATCTTATGTGCTTGTGATTTTGATATGTGATTTACCTTTGTTGTTGCTGGTTGGGAATGTACTGCACATGATAGTAAAATACTTGAGAATGCACTTGTTGAACCAACGTCACAATTTCCATTTCCGCCACATGGTAACTTTAAATTACATCCTTAGAATAAATATTATTTATTTACACAAAGCTGTCTCATTTACGTCACATATGCTTTTAGTAATTCTTTATAAAATGTTTTTTGGTAGATAAATATTATGTTGTTGATGCTGGTTTCCGAAACACAAAAGGATTTTTAGCTCCATACAAAGGACTACGCTATCCTTTGCAAGATTACCGAGGGAGTGAAAGAGAGCCTCAAAATGCCAAAGAACTATTTAATTATAGGCATTCATCTCTACGCAATGTGATTGAACGGACTTTTGGAGCTTGGAAAAATAGATTTAGAATACTGAAACAAGGCATTAACCATTATGATATT